>NC_077241.1:14297745-14532745 GCF_947179165.1 Solanum dulcamara
ATTTCAATCAATACATATACATAATCATTTATAATCAATATATATATGGCTATAGTTTATGAAATATCATGTGAAAAGTAATTTGTTCAAGAATTCAAGTCATGAAGATCATCAATCAATTAATAGTATGTAAAGGTATTCTAGGATTTTAGGAAAATTCAAGAAAATATTCATGGAGGGTTCAAGTCTTTCACAATTTCTATCCAACACATCTATGGGGCATATGGAAGAACTCAATCCATATTTTAGGTTAGCCTTACATATCTTAAATCTCCATAAATCTTGATGAAAAATCTTAACTTGAAGAAGAACAATCAATAGACCCTTTTTTGAAATCCTTGGATTTATTTTCTTGAAAACCCTATGGTTAGGATTTAAGATTTCTCTTGTCGATTCATGAATAGATGAAGAAGTTTGGTTTGGAAAGCTTGAAATCTACGAAGGAATTAGCTTGTTGAAGAATCTTGAAAAAGAACCCTAACTTGATGCTTTTTTGAAAATTCTTGAGCGTTGATGTTTAGAAGTGAATGAGAGGGTTTTTAATGAGGAAAACCGATTTCTAAAAGTTTAGGGACATTAGAATAACTCCCTAAAGGGTTATAGGACAAAAATACCCTAAAAAAATAAAGGGGGCATCATTCGTCTTAGACAGTGGAGTCCGTGTCCTCTCCGAGTCGCGGATCCATCACGGACTTTTGCCAGGATAGAACATCTCCAGTAAAATGGTTATAAATTTTTATTATGAACTCCAAATGAGATAAACTTGGTGGAGTTAGAAATAAGGTTCAAAGAACTTTAATTTTATAGTTATTGGGCCACCCAATTTGTTATATTTTAGGAGATATGATCATTTTAAGTTGACCCTTATATTAGCTCATACAAAAATTTAGACAATAGAAATTCTTTGGACTCTGCTTGGTGTTAGAGATTGCTTATGACCCTAAAACACATATAATACACTTCAAATACTTAGAAATTGATCCTAACTTATATATATAACAAAAAGTCACTGAGTTCGATCTTACACGCACATGAAGAATGGTTTGAGTCTTGACGAAAAATATTAGGGTGTTACAATCACAAACGACCATCATGGGCCATGGTGCTCTTCATAGATATTCTGTGATCTGTGGTGTTCACTCCTGCAGGGCCTACACCATGGCCCTGGTTCACGGATTATGATGTCCTTCATGGACCGTGAAGGTCACTGTGGAAGAAGTTCAAAGACTTTCCTGCAAACCCCAAGATTTCCTCCCCCAAGTCAATTAGCATGGGACACCAACACGGGCCGTGGTGAGCACCACGGACAGTGATGGGTCCTCCGTGAAGCCAATTTGGCTAGATTTAAAAGGGGAATTTTTATCTTTTCCAGTGTTTTGATATTAAAGTATGGTCATTTTGGGGACTGAATTGACCCTATCTAAAGGCCCTAAACCCTCCAAAGCTCTCATTTATTCACATTAAGTTTCCCAAACAAAAACCCCTCTCTCTCAAGGTCTCCTCTATTTTCAAGAAAGGTCCTAGGGTTTCCTCAAGAAAGATCAAGTCTCCATTATTTTCAATCTTGCCTTAGGGATTTATTTTCTCAAGGTATGTGGGTCTCATTCATGGGTTATTGCACCTATGGAGCCCAAGTATTTTATAAACCAATCAATTCAATTTTAAATGGTAAATTTTATAGGTTTTCATATTATGGTTTAAAATACACGGATTATTAAATATTAGAAGTCTATTTATCTATTTTAGCTTATAGTGATTCTTACTTTTATAAAATTGTTGATTTAGCAAATGTTCTTATATGAAAACATGAAAAAGGGTTTTAGAGTGAATTGGTGGGTTGTATCAACCTTATTTTAATGGATGCATTACATTACTCTCATATATGCTAGCATTGATTTAATGGTTTGAAATTTGATTGAATAGAACCCACCTAGTTTTCACTATATTTTAATAGTTTTTGAATTGAAAGCTTTGACTCCAAAATGAATGTTTATGAAAGTAAATATCTTTGATCAAAGGGAATATTATGAAATAAAATAATGATGAAATGATTTTTAAATGATGGATTCTACTTGTAAAAGACCAATTATCACTTGTGTGAATCAAAGAAGGGTTTTAAATGAGCTATTCCATCGAATGATATTTTGATGATCAAAGTAGTGTAAATGATTATGTTCTTATGTTATATGAACTATTTTTTGGGATTTAATTTAGCACCGAATGGGGAATTAGGGTGGGACTTGGTAAGGGAGTCCTAATATCAACCCTTTGTCTTATTAACTATGTGCCAACATAGGAGCCATTTTAGGCATAGGCTAGTGGATCCATAAAAGTCCTTAAAGTCAAAGTTAAAGAATGAGTGTAATTTGAGGAGTTCTGCCCTGGCAAGGTAGCCTCTCCAGTCTCGATTTAGGAGTCATCAGCCTATCTCGATGCAAGAGTTATGAAATTGTATGTAATAGCTCACATGGTCTTAAATAGCGGTTACGGTCATCTTCCCATAAATAAATGTTTTCATGCTCATTACTTGATTATTCATGCATGCATTCACTTATGTACTTTTCTTATAAATGTCTTAATGCTTTTTATTATATTGCATGCTCACATATTTAGTACATTCAAAGTACTAACGTATATCTTTTGCCTGCATGATATTACCACATAGGGAGCGACGTTTCTCCATACTCACTTCTATGTGGCTAGTTTGTTATGTTGAAGGCTTCATTGTTGGTGATTTTCCATATTTCGAGAACAACATCCTTTCCTTTCTAGCTTTGTTATATAAAGACTTTTGGGATACTTATCACAACACTTATTTCTATTTGCTATGAGGGTGAGTTAGGAACATGTCTTAGCCCCCGCCAAGTCTTTTAGTAGAGGTATGCTTGGACGCAATATGTATGATGTTTAACTTTACTTTTGACTCCTATTCTATGTTGGTTCCCTTTGTCCCATTATCCCTTTTTATTTCGCTTATTCTTAAATGTCATTACCTATGAAAAGATATATGAATGCTAAGAGGCTTGAGTGAGGTATCTCCAAATATCTCATTCATCGTGTCGTGATTAGGCCATAGGATTGGGTCATGATAAACTTGATATCAGAGCTTGAGATTTTGAATGGTCCTCGGAGTCCAATATACCACATCGAATAGGGTATTTTTCATGGTTGTGAAGCACGCCACAACTATGAATATCATTCTTGGCTGGTACACATAGTTGCTATAGTTTTGGCGAGAGTGAACATAAGAAGAAGGATTGTCCAGTGACTACTAAAAAGGGAAGGGAGATGGCTCGGGATGCTTCATCCGGTAAGTTAAAGATGTTTGATTTTGATGAGTGTGCATTATTAGGTTTGTTAATAGGTTTGTTATATTACCTAAAATATTATTAGAACCCTATTTAGTGTCTACCCCCATTGGCGAGTCAGTTGTTGCTAGAAAGATCTATAAAGGTTGTCCCGTATTTATATTGCATAAAGTTGTTCCTTGTGATCTCATAGAGCTTGACATGGTAGATTTTGATATTATACTTCGGATGGATTTGTTACATGAATTTTATGCTTCTAGAGATTGTAGAACCTATTGAGTCAAGTTTGAATTCCCAAATGAGTCTATCATTGAATGGAAGGGTCATAATTCAGTAGTGAAGGGTAGGTTCATTTCTTGTCTTAAGGACCAAAGGTTGATTTCTATCGGTTGTATCTATCTATCACATTGTTAGAATTAGGGATGTCGACCCCAAAAGTCCTTCCATTGAGTCAGTCTCCATTGTCAATGAGTTTCCCGATGACCTTCTCGGTATCCCCATAAAAGGAAAGTTGGTTTTGGTATCAACCTTCTTCCCAATACCCAACCTATTTCTATTCCTCCCTACCAAATGACCCCAGTGGAATTAAAGGAGTTACCAGTAAAATTTAAGGACTTGTTAGAGAAAGGGTTCATAAGGCCAAATATTTCACCATAGGGTGCTTCCGTGTTGTTTGTAAGGAAAAAAGATGAGTTGTTTTGGATATACATAGATTACCGTAAACTAAACTAGGTGACCATTATGAACTAGTACAGAACCCCTAGGATAGATAATTTGTTTGATAAATTGGAAGGGGCATATCATTTCTCTAAAATTGATATCCGGTCCAACTATCATCAACTAAGGGTAAGGGAGTGTGACATTTCCAAGATGACATTTCGTACATAGTGTGGTCACTTTAAGTTTGTGGTGATGTCATTTGGTTTGAAGAATGTGCCGATGGTGTTTATGGACTTATTTAATAGGGTGTTTAAACCCTACCTTGATACTTCTATGGTGGTATTCATTAATGACATTTTGATTTTCTCTTGGGGCGAGGAAGAACATAAAAATCAGTTGAGGATTGTTTTCAAACCTTGAGGGAAAGGAAATTGTTTGCCAAGTTTAGTAAGTGCGAATTTTGGTTGAAAGAGATGGTGTTTCTTAGTCACATAGTATCCCATGATAGGATCAAGGCTGTTTCTAAGAAAATAGAGGCGGTTAAGAATTGGCCGAGACCATTGTCTCCTTCAGACATTAGGTGTTCTTTGGGTCTAGCCGGGTACTATAGAAGATTTATTGAAGGGTTCTCTTCCATCTCATCTCCTATGACAAAATTTTCCCAAAAGAAGGTAAAATTCATAAGGGGGAGATGGGTTACTTCACTACCAAGGTCAGTTATGTGTTCAAGATGATAGCGAAGGGGTTTAATTTTGAAGGAGGCTCATAATTCTTCATACTCTATTCATTCTGATTCGACAAAACATTACCAAGACTTAAACGAGATCTATTGGTTGGGTGGCATGTAAAAGGATATAGCAAGGTTCGTCATTTTTTCCTTAAGGGAAAAAAAAGTACCCTCTACGCAAAACGGTCTTACATTCCCTTGTTTCATCATGGCACACCCCCCATTATCACCCCCAGCTAAGGGGGTACCATAAAATGCCTTTTATTTTCCACCCTTCGTCGGCCCTTGCCGCCTTCCTTAACAAGCCTTCGAGCCTCCTCTGTGCCTTTCTCTTTATAGGAGCCGTCGAGTTTAATTGGAAGTCTGAATTCTATGGTAGAGAACATGGCCGAATTTCCAAATTGCCAACAGGTTAAAGCCAAACATCAAAGGTTGGGTGGCCTAGCACAATACATCAAAATTTCTACTTGGAAGTGGAAAGATGTGAACATACATTTTATAGTAGGTTTGCCTCATACTAAAAAATTTCATGATTTGATTCAGGTGATTGTCGATAGGATGACTAAGTCAGCACACTTCATATTGGTTAAGAATTTTTATAGTGCTAAGGATTATGCCAAGTTTTATATTTGGAAATTGGTAAGGTTACATGGGTACCATTTTCAATTATTTCGGATCGTGGTACCTAATTCACCTGTCACTTTTGAAGTTCTTTTCAAAGGGGTCTTGGCACTAAGGTGAAGCTAAGCACCGCATTCCATTCTCAAATCGATGGGCAAGCCAAACAAAAAATTCAAACACTAGAGGATATGTTAAGGGCTTGTGTGGTAGAGTTCAAAGGGAGTTGGGATGACCACCTACCGCTTATTGAGTTCTTTTACAATAATAGCTACCACTCAAGTATTGATATGACACCATTTGATACTTTGTATGTGAGATGATGTAGGTCTCCGATTGGTTGGTTTGAAGTGGGTAAGATGACCTTTTTGGATTCTGATTTGGTACTTGATGCTTTGGAGTAGGTGAGAATCATTAGAAAAAGCTTGAAGATGGCTCAAAGTCGCCAAAAATCCTATTTCAATATTAGGAGATGGGATCTTGAGTTTAGTATAGATAATTGGGTGTACTTGAAGGTTTCATCCATGAAGGGTGTAGTTCAGTTTGGTAACAAGGGAAATTGAGCCCTAGGTATGTAAGGCTTTATAGAATCTTGAGACGTATTGGCAGGGTTGCTTATGAGGTGGAGTTGCCTTTGAAAATGGCCATGGTTTACCCAGTGTTCCATGTGTCTATGTTGAGAAAATATGTGGTGATCCTATTTCTATTGTCCCATTGGAAGTGGTGAATGTTGAAGAAAACTTGACCTATGAAGAGGTCTCGGTTGAAATTTTGGACCGGCAAGTTAAGAGATTAAGGAATAAAGAAGATGCATCCATTAAGGACCTTTGGAGAAATCAAAAGTTAAAAGTGCTACATCAGAAGCAGAAGCAGATATGATGAAGCGTTACCCTCAACTCTTTTATTCTACTCAAGCCTAAGGTACTAAGGTATTCATGCTCAAACGTTTAGTATCCTACATTTTAGATTTTCCTATGTCTTCATATGTATGCATGTTCGTGAAGTTGAATTTTAAAATCACGTTTTATGCTAAGTTTAAAGATCTCATGTTCTATGCATTTCAAGTGTCATTGTATCCATGTTGGTTTGCTAGTCTTCGTGCCGTGCTCTTTTCTATGATAATGATTATCATTCAAGGATGAATGTTCTCAAGGGGAAGATATTGTACGATCCTAGAAGTTGGAAAGTCCTAATACAGGGAACAAATGATGAAATCTCAGAGAATTGTAGAAAAACTGGCAGCATTGATGACCATAGAAGGACATCACGGGCCATGTCCTCACCATGCCTCGTGATGAGTCATCGTGATGGTGATTTAGAGACTCAGACTTATAGGAAAAGGACCATGACGAGGGACCACAGACCGTGATTAGCACTACAAACCTTAGTGCCCTCTGTGGTGACCCCTCCCCTATGACCTCAGAAAACATTCCATGGCAAGGACCATGGACGACCACTACAGGCCGTGGAGCTCTTTACGGATCATGGTATGCTCCATTGTGATCATTCCCGTAGGGCCTGTACCTCGTCCACGGTTCACAGACTGTGATGCCCTCTACAGACTGTGAAGGTCTCCGTGGAGGAACTTCAGAGACTTTCCTGCAAACCCCAAGATTTCCTCCAATTCAATTACCATAGGAGACCACCACAAACCATGATGGGTCTTCTGTATAGCCAGTCTATCCAGATTTAAAAAGGGAATTTTTGTCTTTTCCTGTGTTTTAATATTAAAGTGTGGTCGTTTTGGGGACTGAATTGACCCTTTCTAAAGAACCTAAAGCCTCCAAAGCTGTCATTTATTCACATTAACTTCCCAAAACCAAAATCCTTCTCTCTTAAGGTCTCCTCCATCCTCAAGAAAGGTCCTAGGGTTTCCTCAAGGAAGATCAAGTCTCCATTATTCTCAAGCTTGAATTAGAGATTTATTTCTCCAAGGTATGTGGGTCTTATTCATGGGTTCTTTCACCCGTGGAGCCCAAGTATTTTCTAAACCTAGAAATTCAGTTTCAAATGGTGAATTTTATGGGTTTTCATATTATGATTAAAATACATGGATTATTGAATATTGGAAGTCTGTTTATCTATTTTAGCTTATATTAACTCTTAATTTCATGAAGTTGTTTAGCAAATGTTCTTACATGAAAGCTTTAAAAAGGGTTTTAGAGTGAATTAGTGGGTTGTCTCAAACTTGTTTTAATGGATACATTACATTACTCTCATTCATGGTAGCATTGATTTAATGGTTTGAAAGTTGATTGAATAGAACAACCTAGTTTTCACTATGTTTCAATGAAGTTTGAATTGAAAGTTTTGACTCCAAAATGAATGTTTATGAAATCAAATATCTTTGATTAAAGAGAGTCATATAAAATAAATGAATGAATGATAAAATGATTATGAAATGATAGATTCTACTTGTGAAAGACTAATTCTCACTTGTGTGAATCAAAGAAGGGTTTTAGCAAGCTATTCTACTGAATGATGTTTTGATGATCAATATTGTGTAAATGATTATGTTTTTATGTTATATGAAATATTCCGTAGGATTTAACTTAGCATTAAATGGGGAATTGAGGTGGAATTTGGTAAGGAAGTCTTAGTAGCAACCTCTTGTCTTATTAACTATGTGTCAATATAGGAGCTCTTGTAGGATTAGACTCTAGTGGATCAATAAAAGCCCTTTAAGTTAAAGAATGAGTGTAATTTGATGGAGTTATGTCATGGCAAGGTAACCTACCCTCTCTCGATGTAGGAGTCATCGACCTGCCTCAATGCAAGAGTCATTGGATTCTATGTAATAGCTCGCATGGTTTTAAATTTCGGTTATGGTCATCTTCCCACAAATGAATGTTTTATTGCTTATTACTTGATTATTTATGCATGCATTCACTTATGTACTTTTCTTATAAATGACTTAATGCTTTTCATTATATTGCATGCTCACATACTTATTACATTCAAAGTACTAATGCATACTCTTTTGCCTACATGATATCACTGCGTAGGACCTACATTGCTCGACACTTACTTTCACGTGGATAGTTGATTACATTGAAGGCTACTTTGTTGGTGAGTTCCCATGTTGTGGTAACAACATTCTTTCCTTTCTAGCTTTGTTATGTAAAGACTTTTGGGATACTTATCACAATGCTTATTTCCATTTGCTATGAGGGTGAGCAAGGGACATGTCTTATCCCCCCCCCCCCAAGTCTTTTCGTAGAGCTTGGATGTAAAATGTATGATGTTTAATTTTACTTTAGACTACTATTCTATGTTGGTTCCCTTAGTTCCATTATCCCCTTTTATTTCCATTATTCTTGAATGTTATTACCTATGAAAAGCTATATGAATTGGGTGAGGTATCTCTAGGTGTCTTATTCATCGTGTCGTATCTAGGCCTTAGGATTGGGTTGTGAAAAACTTGTATCAATGCTTGAGGTTTCAAATGGTTCTCGGAGTCCAACATATCACATCAAATAGGGTCTTGTTAATGGTTTTAAAGTGTTCCACAACTATGAATAGGAGACTATGGAACATTTAGAAAAGTCTTCACTTCTTTCAAATTCATGTCGTGCCCTAGAGTATCCTAAGATTTTCTCTAACTAACGAACCATTTTATATTCTCTAGATAATGCCACGAGGAAGAGAACCTCCACCTAAAATAATGGACGCTATTGAGTGCCATATTTCTATGATTCTCGAGGCTCCAATTCAAGGAGGGGTTGGTGCTAATGAGGAATAAGTCCCTAATAATCCTCTAGTTGAACAAGTGACTAATGCAGAATTTCGTAATGATATCATGTTATTGGCTTGATTTGTGACCACTTAGTTAAATCAAAACAAGGTGACTCCTATGAATGCAAGTGGTAAGAAAAGGAAATGGGTGAGCCAAAGGAATGCTATGATGGGGAAACACTTTAAATGTCTGATGATGTCAAAAAGAGAAACATCTGGCTTAAATTTGAGGGAGACTAATGGGAAGGAAAAGCCCTACCCCTCATGCTACTGGTGTGGTAAGAACTATTTAGGAGAGTTCCTGTCAAGTACATGTAGTTACTATGGTTGTGGCGAGAGTGGACATAAGAAGAGGGACTGCCTGGTGACTTCCAAAAAGGGAAGGGAGATGGCTCGGGCTATTTCATCCGGTAAGTTAAATGTGTTTGATTTTGATGTGTGTGCATTGTTAGATTCAAGTGTCAATTTTTTTTGTTACGCCATTCCTTGGTAATAGGTTTGATATGTTACCCAAAATATTATTAGAACCCTATTTGATATCTACTCCTATTGGTGAGTCAGTTGTTGCTAGAAAGATCTATAAGGGTTGTCCCGTGTCTATCTTGCATAAAGTTGTTCATTATGATCTCATAGAGCTTGACATGGTAGATTTTGATGTTATTCTTGGGATGGATTGGTTATATGCGTCTTATGCTTCTATAGATTGTAGAACCCGTCGAGTCAAGTTTCAATTCCCAAATGAGTCTATCCTTGAATGGAAGGGTCATGATTTGATAGTGAAGGGTAGGTTCATTTCTTGTCTTAAGGCCCAAAGGTTGATTTCTAAGGGTTGTATCTACACATTGTGAGAGTTAGGGATGTCGACTCTGAAAGTCCTTCCTTTAAGTCGGTCCCCGTGGTCAATGAGTTTTTCGTTATCTTCCCTAATGACCTTCCTAGTATCCTCCTCGAAAGGGAAGTTGATTTTGGTATAGACCTTCTTCCCTATACCCAACCTATTTCTATTCCTCCCTACCGAATGACCCCGGTGGAATTAAAGAAGTTAAAGGAACAACTAAATGACTTGTTAGAGAAAGGGTTCATAAGACCAAGTCTTTCACCATGGGGTGATTCCGTGTTGTTTGTAAGGAAGAAAGATGGGTCTCTTCGAATGTGCTTAGATTACCGTTGACTAAATAAGGTGACCATTAAGAAGCGCTTCGTGGATTTCTTAAGAGAAAATGGATATTGTGCGCCACAAGGATTATAAAAAATGAGAAAATTAGAGTTTGGGGTATAAAATAAGGGTTCCTGATCGGGTTGACCTAAAATTTTAAGTGAAATTTTACCCAGACCATTTCAGGCACGACACGAGGTCTATCACTAACCATAGAAGTGCGTGCTGCATCCCCTAATGCAAGTCTCTCCTATTTTTTGAGTCTTTAAAGTTTAGATCTTAGATATTCCTGGCATGACGCTCAACATACGAATATGGGATCCACAATGTGGGGCCCAACACACCTGCCTATAAATTTTAATTTTTATCACTTCTTTATTTAAAAGAGTGTTTCCTCATTCGCTTGGTACCTAAACCCGCAAAACACTTAAAACTGTTGTTAGTAAGGTAGATTTCCTCCCACCAAGCGGCTTATTTTTTGTCGTGATAAAACTCATATATTTTTATTTTTATTTTGTTATGTCCTAAGCTGTTATAATTATGGGTTTCCTCCCAAGCAACATTTGATTTAATGTCGTAGTACAATGAAACTTGACTTAATCAACTGGTTCATGGATCAATGGTCCATAGAAAGGGTCTCATAGATCCAACCTCATATATTATGCAATTCAGTATATTATTTCTATGAGTTACTAGTATGGGTCGTACATTGAAATATGGGTCGTAATTGGGCCTCGTGGTTTCAAAATTCAGAACCTTAAATCTCCTAGCCTATCTTCTATGATAAGCCAATATGAGCCATAATCTAGACTATGAACCATAGTTTCTCTCATTGTCTAAAGTTCATAAACCCAGTAATTTCCTCTAGTTCCTACAGATAGTGTTCTATGGTCCATAGATGCCCATAGAAGCCTTTCGACATATTTTAATCAGGGGTTGTTTGGGTTTTTTCCCATTCTTTTAATTTCTATAATATGTCGTTTTGGGCTATTCTAAGTGGTATTAAGAGATATTTATCAGCCTAAGTCCCTCATTCTCTTATAATACACCCAAATCAAGTTTCTTTTCTCCCAAGGCAAGATCTAGGGTTCTAAGCTTCAAGTCTCCAATCCAAGAATCAAGTCAAGCTTCCTACTCCAAGTATGTGGGATTTCATCAATGGGTATCTCTTTGCCCATTGAGTTCCATGAAAAACCCAACTCTTTAAGTTCTATGAATCTCCAAACCTAAGGTTTTTATGATTTTCATGGGTTCTTATTGAAAGTCAATTCTTCTCCAATTTTGATCTTTAATTGCATGGTTTTAATTGTAATTACATATTTTCAATGGTAATTTTATGAACCCATATCATATAAGTATTTTCATGATTTAAAATTATGTTATTTCACATGCATGTCTATGATTATCAATCTATCATGATTTAGGAGTTACTCAGTATGTTTATTAAATTAACAAAATTATAGTATTATTATTATTATTATTATTTTACTATATCAGTTTTATTCACATATTTCATATGAGTAATACCTTGCATCGAGTGGACTTAGGGAAGAAGGATTCCAATCAGTGTCCGTGGACATTTAGTAGCAATCCCTACTTGCTAGAACTACATGCCACCGTAGAATTTGTCCATATTATACATTAGCTTATTGGATCCATTATAGTTCTAATTCAGTCTTTATACCTTGTCAAGTATATTGAGCTCTTTTTGATGGAACAATACCCCATACTCCATGTTGTAGCTCACATGGTTATATTTCAGTTAATGATACCTCCCAAAGTCAGTCATATTTCAATTATTCCATAATCAAGTATTCAGTTTATTCACTTATTTTAGTTCAATTTATCAGATATTATGTTTTTCACTTGGTCATTGCATCAATATATTTTATAGATTTATCATGTTCAAATATCGTATTTATTGATGCATGTTCCTCATACTCAGAATATTCAAAGTATTGACCACATACTTTCTGCCTATATTGTTTTATAATATAGGTTTTGACGCTCAATTTCCAGTATGCGATTAGTACAAGTTCTACTCAATGAGTTAGCCAGTTTGGTGTGTCCTCATTCTTCTAGGACGGTCTTATGTTTCTTTCGGTGTACAAATTTTAGAGTTAGCTAGGGGTTTGTAATAGAAATTCATTTATGTAGTAGAGGTTTTCGGTTATATTTTGCCTATATTGTTTTTAAATATTATATATTTTGATGTTAAACTCTCTTTTAGACTTAATGATACTTTCCGCATTTTGGTTATCATCGATTATTTATGAATCTTAGTGTCATAAAATATTATTGGATTAGCTTATGGGTGTCATACCGGTTGAGAGTGATGAGTTAGCCTCTTATCAATTGAAGAGAGTGGCTTAGATATGGTACAAATAATGGAAGGATGAAAGGGATGAGGATGCATGCCCCATTGATTAGAATAAGTTTGAGGGTGTTTTTCTGGATAGTTTCTTTCCACTATAGTTGAGGGAAGCAAAGGTCAAAGAGTTAATTAACTTGAAGCAAGGCAATATGGCTGTTATGGAGTACTCTTTGAAGTTCACCAAGCATTTGAAGTATGCTCTGACTATGGTGGATGACCTTAGGGCCTGCATGAGTATATTTATCTTTGGTATTTCTGACATGGTGGTGAAAGAGTATAGGATTGTGATGTTATAAAAAGATGGATATCTCCGGTTTGGTGATTCATGCTCAATATATTGACAAAGACACACTCAAGGAGAGTGTTAAGGATATCAAGAGGGCTCAGACAGATAGTGTGGACTACTCTCATAAGAAATCAGAAGATGGTAATTGCTCTCATTTTCGATTGAAGTATTCTATCCTTGTCACATATTTTTCTAGTACTCTAGTGCCTAAGTTTAACAAGGATAGAGTGCTAGGCTCTATGTCTCATGGTAGTGTCGCTAGCAGTTTTTCTTTCCTGACTTGTTAGAAGTGTGGTAAGAATCACCTGAGAGAGTGTATGACTGGTACTAGTAGTTGCTCTTAATATGGCAAGCCCGATCATAGATTAAGGGATTCCCATTGTCCTAGGAAAGTCAGGGATGTTTGCCAACAGACTCAGCTTAGCGCTTCAGCAGGTCGTACACCTCAATAGGTTACCTCATCTAGTTCTTGTGGCGGATAGTGCAAAGAAAGATTTTGTGCTCTTCATACTAGACAAGACTAGGAGGTTTCTCCTGATGTAGTTACTGGTAGGTTATGAGTCTTACATCTTCATTTTATGCTTTTCAAGATCAAGGAGAGAATCTCTCCTTTGTGACTCCTTAAGTTTTTATGAATTTTGATGTCAATCTCAAAATCTTGTTAGAACATTTTATAGTCTCTACTCCAGTTGGTGACTGAGTTTTAGCTAAGTGGGTATATATAAATTACCCATTCTTTATCTTTTAGAAAATCACATTAGTTGATCTAGTAGAGCTAGACATGCTTGATTTTGATATTATTCTTGGCATGAACTGTTTATACTCGTGTTATGCTTCAGTCGAATGGAAAGGTGGTACTTTAGCGCCCATAGGTCAATTTATCTCTTACCTTAAGGCCATAAGGATGATTTCCAAGGGTTGTATCTATCATTTAGTTTGGATTAAGGATACTAGTTTCGAAACCCCAACTCTTCAGTGTTTTTAGTCATGCATGAATTCCCATAAGTGTCTCCTTACAGATTTTCTTGGAGTCCCTACCAAAAGAACAATTGACTTTGGAATAGATCTTCTTCACATACCCAACCTATCTCTATTTCTCCATACATAATTGCTCCACCTGAGCTTAAGGAATTGAAAGATCGATTAAAGGACCTTTTAGATAAAGGTTTCATCAGACCAAATATCTCTCCATGCGGTGCTCCAGTTCTCTTTGTGCATAAAAAATATGGTTCTTAACGCACATCGATTATTGTCAGTTGAACAAGATCACAATCAAGAATAAGTATCCCATCCCCATGGTTAATGACTAGGTCATCACCAGCTAAGAGTTAGAGAATGTGACATTCCAAAAATAGCCTTCAGGACTCAGTATGGTCACTATGAATTTGTGGTTATGTCTTTTGGACTAACTAATGCTTCTGTAGCTTTTATGAATTTGATAAATAAGGTGTTCAACAATATTTAGATGTGTTCATCGTTGTCTTTACAAATGACATTTTAATGTACTCTCGGAGTGAGAATGAGCATGCAATCCATATGAGGATTATCCTGCAATTTCTTATGGACCGTAAGTTATTTAATAAGTTCAACAAGTGTAAATTATGGTTGAGGTCAATAGTATTCCTTGGCCATATAGTTTCTGGATAAGGTATACAAGTTGATCCTTAAATGATTGAAGTGGTTAAAAACTGGCTTAGACCTCTTTCTCCCTTAGATATCAGGAGTTTCTTTGGTTTAACTGGTTACAATAGATCATTTGTGGAAGCATTTTCTCTATTTATTCTTCTTTGACCATACAGACTCAGAAGAAAGTCAAATTTTAGTGGTTCGATGCTTGTGAGAAGATATTCAAGAGTTGAAGACTCGACTTGGTACAATCGAGTTTTGACTTTACCGGAAGGTTCATATGATTTTATGGTTTATTATGATGCTTCTAGAATTGTACTTGTCTATGTATCGATGCAACATGGTAAGATCATATCTTATGCTTCTAGGCAGCCTAAGATTCATGGAAGGAATTATCAGACTCACAATCTTGAGTTGGTAGATATTGTTTTTGCCTTGAAGATTTATAGGCAC
This sequence comes from Solanum dulcamara, assembly GCF_947179165.1. NCBI lineage: Eukaryota > Viridiplantae > Streptophyta > Magnoliopsida > Solanales > Solanaceae > Solanum > Solanum dulcamara. The sequence continues at coordinate 14,312,689 of NC_077241.1, forward strand.
TATCTTTATGGTGTGTTCACTCATCATAAGAGTCTTCAATATATGTTTGATAAGAAGTACTTAAATCCTCGCCAAAGGAGATGGCTTGAGTTGTTGAAAGATTATGACATGAGTGTTTTGTACCATAAAGGTAAAGCTATATTGGGGCAGTTTCTCTTAGCAAATTGTCCATGGGCGGTGTTTCTCACATTAAGTATGAGAAAAAGGAATTACTTAATGATGTACATAGACTTTCCCATTTGGAAGTTCATTTGGTGGAGGTAGAAGCTGGTGGAGTTATTGTTCAGAATGGGTTAAAATCTTCTTCTGTGATAGATGTTAAGGAAAAACAAAATGAGGATCCATTCTTGGTTGAATTAAAGTAAGTGGTTCTTAAAAATGTGGTTGAGTCTTTCTCTAAAGGGGATGTGCTTTGTTATCAGGGACGATTGTGCGTTCCAGATGTTGATAGTTTGAGGCTACAGATTTTAGTAGAAGACCATAATTCTTGATATTCTATTCACCCCGGAGCCACAAAGATATACTGTGATTTATTAGAAATCTATTGGTAGAATGGAATGAAGAAAGATATTACAAAATTTGTGGCTAAGTGTTTAAATTGCTAATAAGTTAAGGTTGAACATCAAAAATCGGGCGGTATGACAATATATAAATATTCATACTTGTAAGTCGGAAGGCTTGAATATAGACTTTATTTTAGGTTTGATTCACATGCATCGATAACATGATTTGATATGGGTTATTCTAGCCTGAATGACTAAGTCAACATATTTCCTTCCAATTAAGACTTCCTATTTAGCTGAGGATTATTCTAGACTCTACATTCGGGGAGATGGTGAAATTGCATATATTTCCATTATCCATCATTTCAGACAGAGGTACTCAATTCACATCTCACTTTTGGAGATCGTTTTAGAAAGGTCTTTGTACTTAGGATAAGCTTAGCACAACTTTTCATCCACAGATAGACAGTCAGGCTAGAAGGACTATTCAGACTTTCGAAGATATGTTGAGGGATTGTGTGATTGATTTTAAAGGTAATTAGGATGATCATTTATCTTTAACTGAGTTTGCTTATAATAATAGTTACCACTCCAGTATTCAGATTGCTCCACTTCAGGTGCTTTATGATAGTAGATATAGGCCTCTTATAAGGTGGTTTGAGGCTGACAAAATAGCTTTGATAGGGCCCGAGTCAGTTCATGAGGCTATGGATAAAGTTTGACTTCTTAGAGAAAGGCTGAGAACAGCCTAGAGTAGGCTAAAATCCTCTACTGTTATGAGGAGAAAAGAGCTTGAATTCGAAGTTGATGATTAAGTTTATCTGAAAATCTCGCCTATGAAGGAGGTGATGAGGTTTGGTAAGAAAGGGAAGCTCAGTCCTGGATAATTTGGCCCTTCTAGAATATGAGGCATTTTGGTATGGTGGCCTATAAGTCGGATTTGACCATTGAGTTAGAATAGTGCACCCAGTGTTTCATATGTCTTTGTTGAAGACGTACATTGTGATCCAACTTCAGTTGTGCTTTTAGAGAGTTTCGGTGTGAAGAAAAGTCTATCTTACAAAGAGGTCCCAATTATGATTTTAGATTGTCAGGTTCGTTAGTTGAAAAACAAAGAAATCCCTTCAATGAAAGTCCTTTGGAGGAATCAGTTAGTTGAGGGAGCTACTTGGGAAGCCAAAGAAGATGTGATGGCGAAGTACCCTATGTCTTTCCTTCTAGGTCAGTTCCATCTTGAGGTAATAGTTCTTCCATGATACTCTGATTTATGTCTTTCAATTTTCTCATATTTCAACATGCATGTTCATGAAATCAGTTCAGTATTTATGTTTGAGCCCAACGCCAGTCACTCCATCAGTTTTCATGTTTAGCTTTTTCAGTATTGGATTGTAAATATTTTCCCTACTCTTTTTGGCCTTATTATACTCCATCCAGGGATGAATGTTCCAAAGGGGAGATATTGTAATATTTCAGGAGTTCCTAAGTATAGATCTATTTGTACAGTGTAGAAAAATATGAAGTCCAAAATTTGTTGGGATTTACGGAAGAGTTTAATGGGTCATAAAAGGAAACACGGCCCGTGGAAACCATCTGTAGATAAGACTTCAAAAATTAAAAATATAGGCTTGAGGTTTATGAGCTGAGTTTACAGGTCATTGAATCTTTTACAAGTCGTAGACACCAGTCGTAGATCAACTTCAAAAACTTGGGAAATTTTGGACTTATTTAGGTTGAACTAAGTTAACGGGTCGTACTATGGACTACGGTCTGTAGAAAGGTCTCGTATATCGAACCTTAAATATTTTTCATTTTAATATATTGTTTCTATAAGTTGCTTGTCATGACCCAAGCTTAGGGCCTCGACGTGACACAATGAATGAGGAACTCGGAGGTACCTTACCCAAACCTCTTAGCATTCATTTATCCTTTCATAGGTAATGACAATAAATAATCAAGCAGAAAACAATGAGAAAGAGGGACTAGGGGAAAAATCATAATGAGAACCATAATATTCAAACTTCAACTTATATGTGTCTAACAATACCTCTATCTTTAGGCTTGGCGGGGGCTAAGACAAGTCCCTAGTTCACCCTCATTCAAAAATAAAATGAAATGTCATAATAAACGTCTAAAAGTCTCAACATATCATACACTAGAAATATAAAGGAATATTGCTCCCGAAACAAGGGAACTCACCAAAAGTAGCCTTCAAGTGAAAATCTCAACTAGCCACGTGAAGGAGAACGAGGAGGAGCACCGGTCCCTAAATGGTGATAATATATAGGAAAAAGTATGCGTTAGTACTTTAAATGTACTAAGTATTTTGGAAAAAATACATTGAAAAACATTAAGTCCTTATAAAGTAAAGTACATGAGTAAGTGCATGCAATAGTGATCAAGTAAATAGCATTTGAAACGTTCATTTGTGGGAAGATGACTATAACCGACATTAAGATCATGTGAGCTATAACATGAAATCTAGCTTAACCCCCTACATTAGAAGGGGAGACTACTTGCCAAATAGAACTCCGTCAACATTTATTTCTTTAACATTAAATGGCCATTTGTGGATCCACTAGCCTAGCCTACAAGGGCTCCTATATTGGCACATAGTTCAAGAAACTAGAGGCTGCTATTAGGATTTTCTTACCGAACCCCACCTCAAGCCTCATTCGGTGCTAAGTCAAATCCTACGGAATAACATGCATTAGTAACGTAAACATACATATACGTATACATATACTTTGAGACATCGAAGAATCATTCGGTAGAATAGCTCCTTATAACCTTTAGTGATTCAAGTATGCAAGAATTATCCATTTGCATAAACAATCCTTTAACATAGATGAGAAAGCCTCCCACCAACATTCATTATTTCATTGAAAATACTCCCATAACCTTAATCATTAGCGTTTACAAACATTGATTTGGAGTCCATAACCTTTAAAAATTCACATTGTCATGAAAATAGAATGAAACTAGGTGGGTTCAATCAAATCAACTTTCCAATATGTATGCATTTAAAATCATGCAGAAACACTACGAAATTCATCAATTAAAATCATTCTTTAAAAATCGACCATGAATCTCAAGAACCTTTAAGGAACTGAGTAGAAAAAATACTTGTAATCAATAAATCTAAGCATTTGAAATCACATTGCATTAATATAGATCGATAAATCAAGGTTAAATCATGATTCATGATATTAAGTAGATGGAGTAAACCCTAAGAAATTCTTACGTAAAATCAAAGACTTAGTTTGAAAAGGGTTTTGGGCTCCATGGGTGGAAGAACCCATGGATAAAGACAAACATATCATGGTGAATTTGACCTTGAAATTGGAAGAGGATCTTTGATCTTTCTTGAGGAAACCCTAGAATTTTGCTTGATGAAGAAGATCTTGAAATGAGCTTTTGGGGGAGGAGAGTTTTGTGAAATTAAAGTGAATGTAAGAATGAGGAGTTTGGGAAGGTTCAGGGTCATTATATAGGGCAGATTCAGTTCCAAAATGATCACACTTTGCTGATAAAACATGGGAAAGGACTAAAATGCCCTTTATAAACTCTTGCCAGACAGACCCTACAAATGGTCCTTATGAATCGTAGACCCTTCTACAACTCGTAGAGAGGGATCATTCTACAGGGTCTAAGAAAACCCTGACGATGGAGTCTCTGAAGTTTATCTATGACTCGTTCTTATGAGTCATCAACTCGCTTATGAGTCGTTGACTCAAGTTATTCTATAGGGTCTGAGATTTCCTGCAGGCCTATTGTCATGGACTTAGACTTCAACTAAGACCTTTGTGCGGTACTTGACAACTTACTCGTGAATCTTTCACGATCTTGTAAGCTCAAATAAGCCTTTAAGACTAGATCGCTAAGGGAACGTTAGATTGTAAGAAAGACAAGAGAGTTTTTATGAAGAAGGCTTTTGTATTGCTTTGGAAAAATGCTTGTTTGCTTGATGATGTTCTACAAATGAATGCCCCCTCTATTTATACTACTCCTAAGGGGCTCAAGTGTAAATAAAAATTGCTATACAAGTCCCTCCATATTTACAAAGAAGTCCCTCTCTAGAATTCTCTACACACTCTAGAGAATTCTAAGTCTTTCAAGACTTCTCTACAAGATTCTATAAGGATCTAGAGTCTTCCACTAACCTCTCCAAGACTCTAGATTCTTCTACCTTCTTTAAGATCAAGTGGCGGGCCATAACACTATGCTCTGAGGTTCTTTGACGAGTCATTTCTACGACTCATCTTACCTTCTATGAGTTGTAACCTTGACTCGTGGACTTGTTCCTTCCCTTAATCAATCTTCGAACCTCAGCATAAGTTCTACGAGTCAATCATACAACTCATAGGAGCCTCTACGACTCGTAGATTGAGTCAAAGTACTCGAATCCAGCCTACTCTCTAAAGATTTTCCTTTGTTTTGACCTTTGAACTTATGGGGTCTTACAATATCTCTCCCTTGAGAATATTCATTCTCGAATAAGATTCAACTAGCATAGAGAGGACACAAAAAGAGGACCAACCCAATATTTATGCAATGACACATAAAATGCATAAACCAATAGATTTTTATACGTAACATTAAACGTGACTTTAAACTAACTTTATGAACATACATACATATGAAGAATTAGGAAAATCGAAACGTATGAGTTTTGAACAATTGAGCGTAAATAACTTAGTACCTTAGGCTTGAGTAGAATGAAAGAGATGAGGGTATCGCTTCATCATATCCTCCTCCACTTTCCATGTAGCTCTTTTGACTTGTTGATTCCTCTAAAGAACTTTGACGGATGCAACTTCCTTGTTCCTAATCTCTTGACTTGATGATCAAAAATTTCAACCGAGACCTCTTCATAGTTTAAGTTTTCTTTAATTTACTACTTCTAAAGGCATAATGAAACTTGGATCACTTACACATTTCCTCAACATAGATATATGGAATACAAGATGAACCATAGCCATTTCCAATGGTAAATCCAACTCATAAGCAACCTTTCCAACATGCGTCAAGATCCTATAAGGCCCTACATACCTAGGGCTCAACTTTCCCTTTTTGCTAAACCGAACTATACCCTTCATGGGTGAAACCTTTAAGTATACCCAATCATCCACACAAAACTCAAGATCCTTTCTCCTAGTATCGAAATAGGATATTTGGCGACTTTAAGCCATCTTCAACCTTTTTCTAATAACGATCACCTTATCCAAAGCACCAAGCACCAAATTGGGACTCAACAAGGTCATCTCACCCACTTCGAACCAAGCAACCGGAGACCTACATCATCTCCTATACAAAACCTCAAATGGTGCCATCTCAATACTTGAGTGGTAACTATTATTGTAAGCGAACTCAAGTGGTAGGTGGTCATCCTAACTCCTTTTGAACTCCAACACACAAGACCTTAACATATGCTCAAGCATTTGAATTGTCCATTCGGCTTGCCCATCGGTTTTAAGATAGAATGCAGTACTTAGCTTCACCTTTGTGCCAAGTCCCCTTTGGAATGATTTCAAAAAATGAGATGTGAATTGGGTACCACTATCTAAAATAATCGACAAAGGTAGACCATGCAACCTTACCAATTCTCAAATGTATAACTAAGCAGAATCTTCGGCACTATAAGATGTCTTGACTGGTAGAAAATGAGCCGACTTTATTATTCTATCGATAATCACCCAAATTGAGTTATGATGTTTTCGAGTATGAGGCAAACCCACTACAAAGTCCATGTTCACATCTTCCTACTTCCAAGTGGGGATTTCAATGTCTTGTGCTAGGACACCAGGCCTTTAGTGTTCGACCTTGACTTTTTGACAATTTGGGCATTCGACTATGAACCTTGCTATGTCCCTCTTCATGCCACCCCACTAATAAATCTCCTTTAAGTCTCGATACATTTTATTCGAATCGAAATGAATAGATTATGAAGAATTATGAGCCTTCTTTAAGATTAAACCCCCTAAGGCATCCACATCCGGAACACATAACCGACCTTGGTAGTGAAGTACCTTATCTTCCCCTTGTGAAAAGACTTTTTTTTTCTTCCACCAATTTCTTTAACTTCACTAATGACGGATCAAGGTCTTATTTTGACTAAACATCTACTATCAAAGATGATTTGGACCAATCTTTCATAAACACATCACCATCATCAGAACCACTCAAATTCACCCCCAATCTAGACAACTAGTGAACATCCCTCTTACCTTCATCAACATGAGCCACACTCCCTATAGATACCCTACTAAGTGAATCGGCAGCAACATTGGCTTTACCCAAATGATAATATACAGTCATGTCATAATCCTTGAGGACTTCTAGCCACCTCATTTGCCTTAGGTTGAGATCCTTTTGGGTGAACACATATTAGAGACCTTTGTGATCGGTAAACACATCCACATGTATCCTATAAAGGTAATGTCTCTAAATCTTTAGAGAAAATAGTACGGCCACCTACTCAAGATCATGGGTAGGGTAGTTACGCTTGTGCACTTTCAATTGCATAGAAGCATAAGCTATAATCTTGCCTTTTGCATCAAGACAAAACCCAGACTGAACCTTGAAGTATTGCAATAAACCACGAACCCTTCTAATCCTTCCAGTAGAGTAAAAATAGGAGTGGAAGTAAGTCAATCTTTCAAAGTTTGAAAACTCCTTTCACACTCATCTGTCCATAGGAACTTTGCTTTATTTTGGGTCAATTTTTTCATAGGAGATGAGATAGAAAAGAACCCCTCGGCGAACCTTCTATAATACTCGGCTAGGTCCAAAAAGATTCTAATATTTGTAGGAGACAATGGTCTAGGCTAACTCCTTACCAACTCCGTCTTCTTAGGATCAACCTTAATCCCATCATTGGACACTATATGACCAAGGAACACCACCTCTTTCAACCAAAACTCACATTTACTAAACTTGGCAAATAATTGCCTATCCCTTAAGATTTGAAGCACAATTCTCAAAACGACTCTTATGTTCTTTCTCACCCTGAGAATAAATCAAAATATCGTTGATGAAGACCACCACAAATATATCAAGTAGGGTTTGAACACCTTATTCATTAGATCCATGAACACCTCCAGTGCATTCATCAATCCAAATGACATCACTAAAAACTTAAAGTGACCATACCTTATTCGGAAAGCCTTCTTGGGAATGTCACACTCCCTTACCCTTAATTAGTGATAGCCGGATTGGAGATCAATCTTTGAAAAATGACTTACCCCTTGCAATTGGTCAAATATGTCATCTATCCTAGGAATCAAATATTTGTTCTTAATGGTCACCTTGTTCAATTGACGGTAGTCTATGCACATCCAAAGTGACCCATCCTTCTTTCATGCAAACAACACGCGAGCATCCCATAGTGAGATTCTTGGTCTTATAAATCCCTTTTCCAACAAGTCTCTTAATTATTTCTTTAACACCTTTAGTTCTATTGGGGCTATTTGGTAGGGAGGAATGGATATAGGTTGGGTATCAGGGAGAATATCAATACCAAAATCAACTTCCCTTTTGGGAGGGACACTAAGAAAGACATCGGGTAACTCCTTAACCAAGAAAACCGACTCAAAAAAAGGAATTTTGGAGTTGACATCCCTAACCTCACAATGTGGTATATGCAACCCTTAGCAATCAATATTTGGGCCTTAACTACGAATCCTAACAAATGAACCTACCCTTTACTACCGAATCATGACCTTTCCATTCAAGTATAGGCTCACTTAGGAGATGAAATTTGACTCTACGAGTTCTAGTATCTATAGAAGCATAAGATGCATGCAATCAATCCATCCCAAGAATAACATTAAAATCTACCATGTCAAGCTCAATGACATTACAAGGAACAACATTGTGCAAGATAGATATGAGATAACCCTTATTGACCTTTCTAGCAACAACTGAGTCACCCATAGGGGTAGACACCAAATAGAGTTTTAATAACATTTTGGGTAACACATCAAACCTATTAGCAAGGAATTGAGCAACAAACGATAAATTGGAACTCGGGTCTAATAATGCATACATATCCAAATCAAAAACCTTTAACATATCAGTAACAACATCGGGCTCTTCCTCAACCTCTTGTCTCTTATGCAAGGCATAAAATCGATTGGTGCATTGACCACTCCCTTGATCTTGTTGACCATAAGTAAGTTTTCCTTGAAGCCTACCACCACCACTATAATCTCTAGCTTGGTGACCCTGTTTTCTACTAAGCATTCCTCTTTGTGAGTCTTGCCACACTTTTTGCAAATGGAGAAACCTTGAGCACCCACATTCTCACTTAGAACCATTAGATTATCACCCTTGTCCTTATTGAACCTTGGAGGTGGAGTATTGGTGTGACCTTTCCCCACAAATTGTTTCCTACTTTGGCCCTTTCCACCATCACCATAATCGGACTTTTGGTGATTGAAGCCTCCATCATCAACTCTAGACTTCTTGAACCCTCTTGGCCTTTCCCTCAACTTTTCATTATCAATTTGTTCCGCGTATGTAATGAGTTGGAAAATGTCCATCTCTTTGACCAACATGGCTATCTTGAAGTCTTTGGACACTAAACTAGAAACACAGGAGATGCATTTACTCATCCTTGCCCTTGGATCAAAGGTCATAAAAGTAGCATCTTAGATAATTTGGTGAATTTGAGTGCATAATCCCTCACACTCATTCTCCCTTGATTAAGATTGATGAACTCTTGAATCTTTGTCTCTCTTAGCTCTAAAGGAAAGAAGTGATCTAGGAAGACACCCTTGAACTCTTCCTATTCTATGGGTTCCATATCTTCACCCCTCTAAAAAAAACCATTGCTCATAACAAACCCTTGCTATGCCCTTGAGTTGATAGGCCACTAGCCTTTTCATTTAGAGGCACTCCCATGATATCCAAATCCGATAGACTTCCTTAACAAACTCCATCTACTTTGGAACCATCAAATTCAGGTGAATTCATTCTCTTGAAATACCAAATCCTAGAAGCTGGAGTAGGCACTTGAGGAGGAGGAGGAGGAGCAATGTATTGATTAGTTTGGTTGGCTACGGTTTGGTCCAACAAAGTGATGATGTTTTAAAACTCCGCATGTGTAACTCCCTTCTCATGATATGGAGACTCCGAAAACATAGGAGCTTGGTATTTATCATTAACCATTTATATAGGTGGAGGTACCCTTCTTGGAGGCATTATATATATAGAACACAAAATTATTCATTAGTTAGAAGAAGTCTTACGAAAACTCTAGGGAACGACATGAATTATGAAAGAAGCAAAAACTTTCCTAAACGTCCCATATTATTCTATTCATAGTTGTGGAGAGCTTCACATCCATGAATAAGACTCCATTTGATGCGGTATGTAGGACTCCGAGGACCATTAAGAACCTCGAGATCTGATACCAAGTTTTTCATAACCCAAGCCTAGGGCCTAGACGTGATATAACAAATGAAGAACCCCGAGGTACCTCACCCAAGCCTCTTAGAATTCATTTAGTCTTTCATAGGTAATGACAATAAATAATCAAGAGGAAAACAAGAGGAAAGAGGGACTAAGGGAAACATTCTAATAAGAACCATACTATTCAAACTTCAACTTACATGTGTCTAACAATACCTTTATCTTTAGACTTGGTGGGGACTAAGACAAGTCCCTAACTCACCCTATCAAAAATAGGATGAAATATCATATTAAATGTCTAAAAGTCTCAACATATCATATGCTAGAAAGATAAAGTAATATTGCTCCTAAAACATGGGAACTCACCAAAAGTATCCTTCAAGTGAAAATCTCAACTAGCCACGTAGAGGGAAATGAGAAGGAGAACCGGTCCCTCATGGTGATAACTTATAGAAAAAAGTATACGTTAGTAATTTGAATGTACTAATTATGTAGGCATGAAGTATATTGAAAACAATTAAGGCCTTATAAAGTAAAGAACATGAGTAAGTGCATGCAAGAACGATCAAGTAAATAACATTTAAAATGTTTATTTATGGGAAGATGAAAATAACTGACATTATGACCATGTGAGCTATAACATGAAATCCAATGTAACCCCCTACATTGGAAGGGGAGACTACTTGCCAAATAGAACTTCGTTAACATTTATTTCTTGAACATTAAATGGCTATTTATTGATCCACTAGCCTATAAGGGCTCCTATATTGGCACATAGTTCAAGAAACTGGAGGTTGCTACTAGGATTCCCTTACCGCACTCCACCTCAAGCCTCATCTGGTGCTAAGTCAAATCCCACAAAATGACAAATATTAGTAACATAAACATACATATACTTATACTTTGAGACATCAAATCTTCATTCGGTAGAATAGCTCCTTAAAACCTTTAGTCATTCAAGTATGCAAGAATTGTCCTTTAACCTAAAGAATTCTTTTACTTAGGTGAGAAAGCCTCCCACCAACATTCATTCTTTTATTGAAAAGACTCCCATAACCTTAATCATTAGCTTTCACAAATATTGAGTTGGAGTCCATAACTTTTAAAAAATCACACTTTTATGAAAATAGAGTGAAACTAGGTGGGTTCAATAAAATTAACTTTACAACTTGTATGTCTTTAAAATCATGTAGAAACACCATGAAATTCATCAATTGAAATCGTACTTCAAAAACCCCACCATGAATCTCAAGAACCTTTAAGGAATTGAGTAGAGAAAATACTTGTAATCAATTAATCCATGGTTTTGAAATCACATTAGATTATTATAGACCAATAAATCAACGTTAAATCATGATTCATGCTATTAAGTAGAAAGTAGAGTAAACCCTAAGAAGTTCTTACTTGAAATCAAAGAATTAGTTTGAAAAGGGTTTTGGGATCCATGGATGGAAGAAACCATGGATAAAAACCCATATACCTTGGTGAGTTTGACCTTGAAATTGGAAGAGGAGACTTTAATCTTTCTTGAGGAAATCCTAGAATTTTGCTTGATGAAGAAGACATGAGTTGTTGGGAGAGAAGGGTTTTGTGAAATTGAAGTGAATGTAAGAATGAGGAGTTTGGGAAGGTTTAAGGTCATTAGATAGGGTAGATTCAGTCCTAAAATAATCACACTTTGCTTATAAAACATAAGAAAAGACTAAAATGCCCTTTTATAAAATCTTGTCGGACAGACCCTACAAATGGTCCTTATGAATTGTAGACCCTTCTCTGACTCGTAGAGAGGGATCGTTCTATGGGGTCTGAGAAAACCCTAAGGACTGAGTCTGTGAAGTTTCTCAATGATTCATTCTTATGAGTCATCAACTCGCTTACGAGTCATAGACTCGAGTCATTCTATAGGGTCTGAGATTTCCTGCATGTCCTAAGCTATGAGGTTATTTGATGAGTCATTTCTATGACTTGTCTTACCTTTTATGAGTCGTAACCTCAACTCATGGACTTTTTCCTTTCCTTAATCAATCTTCCAGCCTCAGCATAAGTCCTACAAGTCAATCTTTTGACTCGTAGGAGCTTCTACGACTCGTAGGTTGAGTCGTAGAACTCGAATCCAACCCACTGTCTAAAGATTTTCCTTTATTTCGTCCTTTCAACTTACAGGATCTTACTTTGCCAATACGGGTCGTACATAGAATTATGTCAGTAATTGGGGTCTTATGTTTTCGAACTTCAAAACCTCAAATTTCCTAGCCTATTTATGATCAACCAGTACGAGCTATAATCCAGACTATGAGTTGTAGTTTCTTGTCCAAAGTTCAAAAACCAAGGAATTTCCTCTAGTTACTACGGACAGTGTTCTATGGTCTGTAGATAGAACTACGGTCTATAGATGCCATTTGTAGAAGCCTTCCAACATATTTTAATTAGGGGTGTTTGGGTCTTTTTTATTTTTTTATTCCTTATACTACATCATTTTGGGCTATTCTAAGTGGGGTTAAGGATTTTTATCTTTCTAAGTCCCTCATTCTCTCATAACTCACCCAAATCAAGTTTTCTCTCTCTCAAGTTTCCTCTCAAGGCAATATCTAAGGTTACAAACTTCATGTCTCCAATCCAAGGTATCTCTTCACCTATTATTCTATGATCTGCATAGGTTCTTATTGAAATTCAATCTTCTCCAATTATGATGTTTAATTACATGGTTTCAATTATAATTATATGTTTTCTATGGAAATTTCATGAACCCATATCATACAAGTATTTTCATTATTTGAAATTATGCTATTTCACATGCATGTCTATGATTATCAGACTATCATGATTTTTGACGCATTCAAATAAAATATCTCTTAGTTGTTATCACTTTTAAATCATGATTTAAGAGTTACTCAATATGTTTATCAGATTAACAGAATTATAGTATTATCATTATTACTATATAAGTTTTATGCATGTTTTCCATAGGAGTAATACTTAGCATCGAGTGGACTTAGGGTTGAAGGATTTCAATCAGCATCCGTGGTCCTTTAGTAGAAATTTCTACTTCCAGAACTACGTGCCACCATAGAATTTGTCCCGATTGGACATTAGCTTAGTGGATGTATATTAGCTTAGATTCAAACTTTATAACTTGGCAAATATATTAGGCCCTTTTGGTCTGGCAGTACACCATACTCTATGTTGTAGCACATATAGTTATATGTCACTTAATGATATCTTCTACAGTCAGTCAGATTTCAGTTATTGTATAATTAAGTATTCAATTTATTTTGCCACAACCCAAAATCAGATGTGATGGTAACCTTCTTAACCCACCGATATTAGTCAGCCTAAAATCCAACAAGAAGTAAGTGCGGACGTAATAAGTTAATACAAGGCAAAATTTTAAAAAATGGTAAATATACTCAAAATCCCCTGAGATTGATTGTCACGTGTACAAGCCGCTAATGTAATACAAAAGATGTGAAAAGAAATACAGTCTCAAATGTCTTTGTCTCAAAACCAAGACTAAAACATAGAAAGAGTAAGAGGTGTCCGCTGAAGGGTGCAACAACTACCTCAACTACTCCAGATAGTAGCCTTAGATATGGTAGGAAATACAAAGGAATCACATAGGTTCGGTCTAACAATCTAAATAATTGTAGAAGCAAGGAGTAAATACCAAATAATACGGTACTCAGCAAGTGGACTACTAACATTAAGTAAAGCTAAATAGAATACAAGTACTCCTGTCATCGCACTCAAACCTTCTCAGCTACAACCTGCATAGAATTCAACCCAATCTAGCAGTTCATATATCATATTGCACTCAAGTTGATAATAGTTCAATAACATCTCTAGTCATGTCATATCACGATCAAGTATATCAATCACATAGATACCAATGGGTAAACAAAGTGCACTTATGAAAAGTTGTGCAGTGCAATGCAATAAGATGTAACGTATAGTGATACATGTATGTTAGAGTGATACACATCCCTTGACTAATAGGCTGAAACCCATGGGGAATACATATGGTCCATGTATCTGGTGGAATCATTTTCTTTCGGCATAATTATCAATAACTGAAACTATTTTCCTTCGGCATTGTCAGAACCATTTCCCTTCATCATAATCATCAATCATTGGAATCATTTTCCTTCTACATCGCTAGAACTATTTTCCTTCAGTATAATCATCAATTGCAAGAACCATTTCCCTTCTGCATCATCGAAACTATTTCCCTTCGGTATAATCATCAATCGTCGGAACTATTTTCCTACGACATTGTCTGAATCATTTTCCTTCGACATAATTATCATTGCAATCTCATCACAGTGTATCTGATGCAATGCAAATAGGCAATATTCACAAAAATACGAGAATATGATGAAGACCATAACAACACACCATTTATATCAAGATAACCATGCCATATTTCCACCAATGTGTCAAAATCATCATCACATCAATCACATCGATATAAGTCATCAAATTGCCATTTTGTTAACCCTTTTCATCATTATTAAGATAAATCAAAAAGAACAAGTAACTCGAACCAATTTCCATTACTCCCCAACATATAACAAGAAGTACAAGTTTCTACAAGCTTTAAAGAAGGTTTAGAAGTTCACTTGCCTCAACTCAAGCATAAACTATCCAGAAAGTCGGCTCTCCAATTTCCTTGGAAACTCCAAATCAACAAAATATATTTAAATATAAATTTCTAATAAGAATACAAACACAATGACACCTAAACTATTAATTTTTGAAATTAGGCTGAAATTGACCTAAAACCACAATTTCGAAAATGAAGGGGTATTTTACATGAAATTATTCCCCAAAGTATTTGACATTCATTAATAAAAAACATTTTCAAAATGGAGTTAAATTCAGTCCTCAATCCCTATTCTTTGATAAAAAAATACGTTCTTGAGCAAATCCATGAAATTTTGGGTTGAAATCATAATTTTTGTCAATAAAATCACAAAGAATAATGGGCAATGAAGATTATTGGTCAAAGTTACTAGACCAAATGATATCTCTTAAAAACCCTCTTTGAAAATGCTTAACCCGATCTTAAGAACTCAATAATGGAGGAAAATGGGACATTTTTCAATTTTTTTGAAAATAACACTGCCATTAAAACCTATGAATACGACCCTTTTCCTTCATGAATGCAGAGAGAAAAATAATCCCATCCTCCGTGAATGCGGCAAGACTTCAGCGAACGCGCATGTCATTTACTGACCTTTTGCGACCGCAGTCGAGCCTTCACGAAAGTAGAGGTTAGTGACCCAACCTTTCATGAAAGTGGTCGAGCCTCCACGAACATAATGTGTGGTGCATCAGATATCAGATAGAAGCAAACACCCTTATGCATAAATCTCTAAATGAACCCTCGAGATTCATTCAAAATCTCATGAACACAAATCATATATGCTACTCTACTAAATTCGACGTTCCAGACTCAATAGAACTATTATAATTTAGATTCGAGGCCACTTGAATTAGAACCCCATTAGTCACAATTAAACTAACTTTAGACTCAAAATACCAAATCAAGCTCAAAACTTCTAACCAATACTGCTCTTAGGGCTAAAATTATCCTCCAAATCCAACAGAATCATTAGAGATCCAATCCGAGTATCTGAATTTTGAATGTTGATCAAAGTCAACCCTTGGTCTAAATTTCCTTAAACTTCCAACTTAAGACCTCAATTCTAGGATAACACTCCAAAATTGAAACCAACAACTCTCCTAGACCAAATTTCGCATTCCAGAGCTGATGGCGCTGATGAAATTCCATTCCTAGACTCGTAGCTCCGATTGGTATCGAAAACTACTTTTAAACAACTTAAGCCTTTTGAAAATGTCAACTATTACAGACCTGCCTATACAGAATAGATATAGGCTCCTCCACAAATGTAAAATCTAGACTCAACTCTTCAAAATCAAGGAAAATCACATGGGACTCATCCAAAACATACTTTCGAATCATAAAGACATGAAACACAGGATGCACAATGGATAAACTAGGTGGTAAGGTCAACCTATTAGCCACCTCTCCAACTGGTCCCAAAATCTCAAATGGGCCAATGAACCAAGGGCTGAACTTGCCCTTCTTCCCAAACCTCATCACGCCCTTCATGGGTGACACTTGGAGCCAAACATGATCGCGTTCTATAAACTATAAGGGTTGAACTCTCCAGTCTACATAACTCTTCTCTCAACTCTGGGATGTCAACAGTCTGCTTTGAATCATGCAAACTTGATCCATGAAATCTCTAAGTAAGTCTGTATCTAAAGATTCCATCTCAGCTGAATCAAGCCACCCAATTGGAGATATACATCGTCTGCCTTACAATGCCTCAAAAAGGGTTATCTAAATACTGGAATAATAAGTGTTATTGTTGGCAACCTATACTAAGGGAAAATGTTTAACCCATCTACCATCAAATTCAATCATACATGCTCAAAGAATGTCCTCCAACACCTGAATCATCTACTGGGACTGACCATCGGTCTGAGGGTGAAAGGTTGTACTCATAGCTAACCGAATACCCAAACCATGCTATAAAACTCTCCAAAAGTGAGAAGTGAACAATGAACCCTGATAAGAGATAATGGATATAGGCATCTCATGAAGACGAATGATTTGATTGATGTAAAGTTGTACTAATGACCCACGATTATAGGTATACCAATAACAAAGTCTATTTTGATCCGCTACCACTTCCAAGTGAGAATAAGCATCCTCTGAGATGCACCTTTGGGCCATTGGTGTTCACACTTGACCTATTGACAAGTCAAACATCTAAACACAAACTACGCAATACCCATCTTCATTCCATACCACTAGTAATGCTGACTTAGATGATGATACATCTTTGCTACACCTGAATGGATAGAATATCAAAGAATTGTAAGCCTTCTCTAGAATCAGCTTGATAAAGTCACCCACTTTGGGCACAAAAATCCTTTCTTCGATCCTCAAAACATGATTCGAACCAAGTACAACCTCCTTGGCTTCACCTCTTAACACATTGTCTCTAATGAGGCAAAACTTTTCATCATCAAATTGTCGCCATTGGATTTTCTTAACTATGAAAGAACGAGCCTCAATGAAAGCAATCAAGCCACCACTCTTCTTTAAAACTAGCAATCGGACAAGATTATTGGATAGCCTATGGGTATCTCTAGCCAAGGTCCTTATATCAACACTGATTGCGGTGAGACTTCTTATACGGGGATTTTTCCTAATCAAAGCATTGGTCACCACATTGGCCTTCCTCAGATAATACAAAATAGTCATGTCATAGTCTTTCAGCAGCTCTAACCACCTACGCTGCCTTAAATTTAGATCTCTTTGACTAAAAATTTACTAAAGTTCATGTAGAGGAACCTACGGCAGGATCTGTCATCTTGGCAGGAATTACTTTAAAATTGGGAGCCCTTTCTTCCACTTCTCATTTCCAATCCTCGATCAAACTTATGTTCCACACCATATAAGTTGTCATGCTCCAAGAGGGTACTCTAGGCATGGGTGGAACTCAGAGATAATTTCTGGCCCCAAGCGAACCACTCAGTCTGATCACTCATTTAATTACTCAGCAAATGACTCAAACTCAAAAAAAGCACTCAGGTGGGCTATCAAATCAATACTTTAAGAAAAAATATTCTAAATAAAATCTTATATAGGTAAGTCTCATCTTAAAAATAATATAGTTTTCACAACAGACTCGAAAGAGACATCAACTCTACTTTACTCAGTCTATGTCTAAGAAGCCTCTATCAACTATCAAGAAGGTGCCAAGACAAACCCCGGCTACCTCAAAAGGACATACTCAAGCACTAAATGATTGTGATTCCTCCGAAAGCAAGCCTCACCACTCTCAGGAAAGAAAAGACTTTAATTGAGCATCTATTGATGATCTCTAGCACCTATATCTGCATCAAGAAACAATGCAAGCCAAAAGGCGTCAGTACATGGAATGTACGAGTATGTAAAATAGTTTGAAAGGAACACAGTCAACAATACTCAATCTCATGCAACTCAACTCAAGGGACTCATTTTGAAATGACTCAACTTAATAAAGCATGAAGTAAAATAATACAATGCTTTAAATGATATGCAATAAGAGATGCAACTCAATATATAAAAATATAATAATTTACACTTGAGGAGTCTTTCTAACCGACAAACATCACTTATGAGCTAGTGTGATACATCGCTTAACTCTGTCGTTGCCACAACCGTCTAATACCTTGTCAGAGTAAGGGATGCTTATCCTCACAGGATCAAGAATTACTCAAAGTCCATCATTTTAGGACTTAGTGAAGCATAACCTCCATTCTATGCTGGCTATGTAGTTTATGGGGTTTAAGTTATCTCTATTTTTACCCAAAGCGGTGCTCAATACTACTCTCAAAATACTTTATTATGCTCATATAGTGAATAAAATAATTAATTTACTCATTTATTCTCTTTTGGACTTAGCTCAAAACTCAACTCAAAGGTTATATTTAAAGCATAATTTAACTACTCAACTCAACCTCAAAATAGATGTTTTAATGTAATAATGCTCAACTCATTTGTACTCAGAATACCCATGCTCAAAATATTAAAGGGAAGACTTTTGAAACTCAACTCATTCTCAAACTCTTTCTCAATCAAAGATGAAATGAGTCATTCTTTATACTCAAAATAATGCATAATATAATTAATGTAAAACATTTATAAATCATTTTTTAAAAACTCCATCAATGCATAAAATACAAATGAAATATCAATTATGGTTTATGTGAATGCAAACACGATTCCAAACTCTCAACAAGACTCAACTCAAGAAACTCATTAAGGAATATTATAATATATGCAAGAACACAATGGAATTCATATACAAAACTCAATAGAAATTTTAAATAATTCAAGAGCTCAATTCACGGAAACTCGAAACTCAACTCAACTCAAATCAATGAAGATGTAGGGCATGTGGAAAAACTCAATCCATATTATGGGTAGCCTTACAAACCTAGAAATCGAAGGAATGATCGAAACTCAAAGACCTCACTTGAAAACCTTGAACCCTAGCTTTCTTTCTTCTCTCCAAGCGCTTCTTTCAAAAGTTCTAAGTGTGAATGAGAGGAAAACCTTATTGGATAAGTTAAGGGACTGATTTTTGGTCCTTGAACATACAAGGTTCAGTTGGGAGGTGGGAAAATACTAGAATGCCCTTTATTAAAGTCTGAGTCAGGCACCTTCATGGAAGGCCACCACTGTGTAGCTTACCATGGTCTGTGGTGAGCGTCGTGGTCCTAGACTTAGTCTGGATCAATAGAGGTGGCCACCATGGATACCACCATGGCTCGTGGTCCTCTCCGTGATTCTTGCATACTTCAGGGTCATGGGGTTGAGGATTACAAATAACTTCACGGTCTGTGGTAAGTACCGCGGGCTGTAGATCCCTCTATGGTCCCTTCCTTACTCTTTTTCCCAGATACAAGGCCTCTTTATGGACACTCTTCATGAGTTGTGAAGAAAAATATGGCCTGTGAAGGGTCTCATAGCTAGTCTCTGATACAAATGTTTAGATCATTTTGAGTTTATTTAGGCTAGGGACTTCAGGGGTATTACAATATGTACCTTTTGGGATCATTCATCATCAAATGATGGCCAATCTAGGAACTCACTTAAGGCACAAATACAAATCAAGAACTCAAATACTCAAACACTCAAACAATCATTACTTGAACTCAAGAATACACATCATTTACTCAAACTCGAAATGAACATCAACTCAAGGATAGGAAAAAAACCTTACCATCAATATCATCATTAGAAGGCATGAATAGATGAGGGTATTTAGCCTTCATATCCTCTTCATCTTCCCATGTAGCCTCTTCAAAAAACTGATTTTTCCAAAGAACTTTGACTGAAGCGACCTCTATGGTTCTCAACTTACGAACCTAACGATCAAGAATCTGAACTGGAATCTCCAAATAAGTCAAACTCTCTTTCACAGCAATGGTATTAATAGGCATAATAAGTGAAGGATCTTCCAAGTACCTCTTAAGCATGGAGATATGGAACACTAGGTGGACAACATCTAACTCTGGTAGTAGCTCCAACTTATAGGCTATATTACCCTCTCTCTTCACAGTCTTATAAGACCAATAAAATGCAGACTCAAATTTCCTTTCTTACCAAACCTCAAACTCCTTTCATGGGTAAAACGTTTAGATACACCTAGTCATTTACCTCAAACTTCAAGTCTTTTCTCCTAATATAGTATAAGAATTATGTCAGCTTTGGGCGATCTTAGCCTTTGATGGATGATCTTTACCTTCTCCATGGCCTGATAAACCAAGTCTAGCCCAATCAACTCAGCTTCACTAACCTCAAACATGATTATTATCTCCTCCACTAAAGAGCCTTATACGAAGCCATCTTGGTATTCGAATAGAAGCTATTATTATATACAAACTAAATGAGAGGAAAGTAGTCATCCCAATTACCTTTGAAATCGATGACACATACTCTCGGCATATCCTCAAGGGTCTGAATGGTTTGCTCTACTTGACTATCTATTTAAGGATGAAAAGTAGTACTAAAATTCACCGTCGAACCCAAACCTTTCTGAAATGACTTTCAAAATTGTGCAGTGAACTGGGTACCTTTGTTCGAGATGATGGACAAGGGAACTCCATGAAATCTGACTATCTCTCAAATATATAACCTTGCATAATCCTCTACTAAGTTTGTAGTCTTAACGGGCAAAAAGTGGACTGATTTGGTCATCCTATCCATAATTACCCAAATTGAATTATATTGCCTGCAAGATCGCGGTAAACCTGTGATGAAGTCCATGTTGATCATATCCCACTTACATTCTAGAATCTCAATGTTCTGAGCTACACCACAAGGCCTTTGATGCTTAACTTTATCTTGTTGGCAATTTGGGCACTTGGACACAAACTTTGCTATCTCTCTTTTCATTCCATTCCACCAATAGACTTCTCTCAAGTTATGGTACATCTTTGTAGAACCTGGATGGATAGAATACCTAGAGCTATGGGCCTCTCCCATGATCCTCTCTCGAATGCCATCAATACTTAGAACACATAACCTATCTTTGTATCACAACACTCCATCTCCTCCTTTGGAAAAAGCCAAGAACTTCTATTTATGAACATCATCTTTCAACTAAAATAAGATGATCTTGGTCTTTCTTTTTCTTCACCTCAGCAACTAGAGATAATTTAGCCCCATTCTGAATAAGAACACTACCCTCACTAGAGTCAATAAGCTGGACTCCCAATGGTGCAAGTCTATGCACCTCTCTAGCTCTCTCTTTTCTTCCTCTACATGGGTTGTGCTCCCTATAGATAAACTGCTAAGAGCATCAACAACCACGTTAGCTTTACTGGGGTGGTAGAGAATACTCATGTTATAATCTTTGAGCAACTCAATCCATCTCCTCTGCCTTAGTTTCAAGTCTTTCTGACTAAACACATATTTTATAATCTTGTGATCAGTAAATACATCAACATGCATGCTATACATATAGTGACGCAAAATCTAGAGAGCAAAAACCATGCCTGCCAACTCAAGGTCATGAGTGGGGTTGTTCCTCTCATGGATCTTAAGCTGCCTGGAAGTGTATGCAATAACCTTACCCTTTTGCATCAATACACAACCCAATACAACTCTGAAAGCATCAAAATAGATAATAAACTCATCTAGAACTAGAGCAACAGTGAATTGAGTCTTCAAATCCTGAAAAATTTTCTCACGAGCATATGACCGTTGGAACTTCACTTTTTTCTGCATCAGTTTAGTCAATGGGGATGATATACCCTTACCAGATACAACATGGCCTTAGAATGCCATAGAACCAAGCCAAAATTCACAATTTGAAAAATTACCATACAACTCCATATCTTTGAGAGTCTGAAGAAAAATTCTACAATGATTAGCATGCTCCTCCTCATTTCTAGAGTAGATCAATATGTCATCGATGAACACAATCACAAACATGTCCAAATACTATTTGAACACTAAATTAACAAGTCCATAAATATTGCAAGAGCATTAGTTAAATTAAAAGACATAATAAGAAAATCAAAGTGACCATACCGAGTCTGAAAAGCGGTCTTTGGGATATCATATTCTCTCACTTTCAACTGATGATAGCATCATTTGAGGTCTATATTTGAGAAATAAGAGGCACCTGAAGCTGGTCAAGCAAATTATCTATCTTGGGAAGAGGATACTTATTTTTATGGTGACCTTGTTCAGCTGATGATAGTTAATACACATTCTGAGGGAACTATCTTTCTTTTGCATGAATAGGATAGAAGCGCTACAAGGTAATACACTCGACCTAATGAATCCCTTATCTAAGAGTTCTTTCAACTATTCTGTCAACTCCTTCAACTAAGATGAAGCTATTTTATATAACGGAATAGAAATAGGCTGCATATTAGAAAGAACATCAATCCCAAAGTCGATCTCCTAATCAAGAGGTACTCCAGGTAGATCATCAGGTAAAACTTCAGAAAACTCATTAACAATGGAAACAGACTCAAGGAATGGAGCCTCCATACTATCATCTCTAAATTGAACTCTATGATAGATGCAACCCTTGGAGATTAACTTTTTGGAGCTAAGATATGATATGAACTTACCCTTAGGCACTACTGGACAACCGTTTCACTTTATGATAGGTTATTTCAAAAACTAAAACTTGATAACTCAAGTTATACAATCAACTCAGGAATAAGAGGAATAAAGCAGGCTATGTGAAGAATAACATCAAAATCAACCATGTCTAACTCAACTAAGTCATCCATGGTTTCTCTGTGATAGATGGATATAGAACAATCTCTATAAGCCCTCTCAGCTAGAATAGACTCACCAACAGGAGTAGAAACATTAAAAGGCCCAAGAATGCTCTCACGAAGGATCTCAAACTCATTAGCCATATATGGGGTCACAAAAGACAAGGTGATACCTGGATCAATCAAGGCATACACATCAAAACAAAAAGACTCAAAACATACCAATAATAATATCTGGCGAGTTCTCCTGCTCCTAGCGACTAGCCCTAGTATACAAAATAGTTTAAATCTTCACATATGCCTGAAGTAGTACCCCTCTAATTACCTAGTCCTGATGGTGCCACAGAAGATTGGGCTCTATTGCCCAAAATTAGACACTTTCTCTAGAGATGACCCACCTTACGACAGTTATAGTAACCCCTGGTGCCCTCTCTTCACTCTTCCAAATGGAGCCTACCACATTTTCCACAAGGCGGCTTCCCCTTCGGAACTTGAGCCACACTTCCATGGGATTGAGAACCCCGAGCTCTAAAATTTTGGTAACTCTGGGATTTCTTATCATACATGTAGTTGGGCTCAGGTGCACTCACTGATGATGGAGTATAGTTAGAAGACCTGTTCTAAAAGAAGGACCTGTTGCCCTTACTTTATTTCTGCTCATTCTCATGCCTAACTGATTTACATTTCTTGCTCAAGTCCTCCTCTTTGTATTTCTACTTATTATCCTCAACCTGCTGAGCATACACCATAAGCCTGGAAATATCCATGTGTGAAATCATTAGTGATACCTTACACTCCTTCATATGGTTGCCCAGGTCGGAGACAAACTTCTTTGGCTTGGATCTTATGTCTGGGATCATATCCAAAGCATATCTGGAAAGCTAGAGGAACTTAATACCATACTCTGTCATTATCATTCCCTCTTGTTTTAGGTTCACAAACTCTTGAACTGAAAAGTTGTCTTAAGGCTATCTGAAGCCCTAATCTTCAATTAGTGGTATTCGAATCTCAAATCGATCTTAGAGAATAATGCCTCTCCTCAAATCTGATAAAAAAATCATCGATATGAGGAAGAAGATACTTGTTCTTGATAGTTACCTTTTTCAACTTCCTATAATCGATACACATCCTCATGGACCCATCTTTCTTCTTCAAAAATAGGATTGGTGTGCCCTAATATGACATCCTAGGGCGAATGAACCTTTTTCTTAACAAGTATTGCAACTGTTCTTTCAAGTCCTTCAACTCAGCCAGAGCTATGTGATACAGAGGGATAGAAATAGGCTTAGTGCCCGAATCCAAATCAATAGCAAAGTCAATATCCCTATCCAGAGGAATACCAGGAAGTTTAGTAGGCGGCCTTGTTCAGCTGATGATAGTCAATACATATTCAGAGGGAACCACATTTCTTTCACACGAAAAGGATAGGAGCACCCCAAGATGAGACACTAATGAATCCCTTATCCAAGAGATCTTTCAATTGCTCTTTTAATACTTTCAACTCAACAAGGGCCATTCTATATGGCAGAATATAAATAGTATGCATATCAGAAAGTACATCAATCCCAAACTCCTAAACCACGAGAATAGATTTTATGAAAGACGGCTCAACAATAGTCTCACAGATGAAAGCCAAATAAGAACCTCTGAGAATGTATGTAAGAGATAACCTTACTAGGGTAAGAACTACTAGTACTCTTCCACTAGATCCTCAGAACACCAGGCATCGCCAAGGTAACAGTCTTAGCATAAAATAAAGAATTGAACGATAAGGAGAAAGACAATCCATACCTAATATAACATCAAATTCTACCATCCCCAGAATAATCATGTCTACCCAAGTATCATAACTAGCCAAGGAAAAAAGACATGATCGATACACTCGATCCACCACTAAGGGCTCGCCCACAGGTAAAGAAACATGCATAGACATAGGCATATGATCACATGACAAATCGAATCCAAATGCAAAATAGGTAGATACATAGGAGAATGTAGACCCTGTATTAAATAACACAGACGTAGATCTATGGAAGACTGGGATGAAGCCTGTGATAACTGTGTCAAAAGCCTCATCCTCGGGTCTCCCCAGAAAAGTATAACACTGGCTCCCCTGCCACCTCTAGTCTTTAATACACGTCTACCTCCTCCATGTGGAACTATATCACCACTAGCACCCCTACTAAGAGTGCGACCACCTCTATCATTCTGATATCTACTCCGACCTTAGGCTGGTGTGCACGTTAGAGTAAAATACATATGTTGGGTACCTGAATATGTCTATAGTGAACACTAATGAATCATATGACTAGGATCCCCACAACCATAATAAGATTTTAGAATGGAGTACTTCTATATGAACCATAGGAACCTGTATGACCACTCTGGCTCACCAACCTCTGTTGTGACTCTTGATAACTCTGACCTGCACTATAGGATCCACGGGGTGTGTGACCCCCCTCAGAAATAGGCATAGATGCGTGAACTGACTCTTTATGCTGAAAAGAACCACTTCTTTTATAGGACCCTCTTACTCTATATGAGCTACCAGAATACTGACTAGATGTATGGGCCCTCTTAGGGTATCCAAACTCCTCTCTCTCTAATAACTCTTTCTTCATTGCGGTACCAAAAATAGAATTCAAGGAAGCCCCTTCACGATCGGATCTAAACAAAGTCATACAGATAGAGTATGTCAACACTCTCACAAATATGTGGACATTCTTAGTCTCATCAAGAAAAATGGCTAAAGAATGCATGGAAAAATTGATAAACACGAGTCTCGTACTCTAAAACAATAAGGCATCATGCCTCAAACTCTCAAACTGCAACTGACTCTGCTCCATAACACTACAGGGAAATAAACGATCAAATAAAGCACTAGTAAACTCCTCCAAGGCACCTACTAAGAACTAATCGGCCTAGAACTCAAGTACACTCTCCACCACTTCCTAGCCAACCCACGCAACTGAATTGTAGTATAACATAATTTATGAGTCTCAGCTAGCCCAATTGTCTCTAACAACTCTCTACTCATTGTTAGAAACTCATGAGCATTCTCAGTCGTTCCACCCTGAAACTAAGGTCGATCCATCTTCTGAAACCTCTCCTACCTACGCTGATCATCATCAATCAACAAAATCACAAGCGTACCCTGATCTCTCTCCCTCTGCACTCTAATACTATTGACTATACGATCCATCGGTATCTATCCCACTAAACTCTTAATAATCAAAACTTAACACTGCTCTAGGTTTTGAGCCCAAACTCTAGTCTGAGAACCCTCGGTGTACTTATCGCATCGACACTCTGAGTAAAACCCTCAAGAACACCCAAAACTCTCATCAAAGTGGCCTTAAGCAACGGTGCAGTAGAAAGCTCAAAAGGAGCCTGGTTCTCTCTAGCATCAACCAATGGCTCGAGAAAATCCTCTTTAGTGTAGCCTCTAGCTGGTGTCACTCCTATGGCACAACCTCTACTTGATGCCACTCTACGGGCACGGTTTCTAGCCTGGACCCTACCTCTATCTCTAACTAGGGTCCCACTATCATCCTCTAGGATTGCCTTCCCTCCTCTACTAGTAGTTGTACCTCTCATTCTAGCAATCTATAAAAAAAGATATGCGACAACTCAATACTAATGCAAGTAACCACATATGATATAAATTGAAAGAATAAAAGGGAAGTTTTCGAAAAACCTTTATAACCTCTCAAAGATAACTATAGACGTCTCCGTACCAATCCTCGAGATTCTACTTAGACTTGGCTTCTACACACGTGAGACCTATGAATCTGGGGCTCTGATATCATTTTATCACAATCGAAATCGAATATGATGGAACTCGTCTTAACCCATTAGGACGGGTCAGCATAAAACCCAATGAGAAGTAAGTGTGGAAGTAATAAGTTAATACAAGGCATAATTTAAGAAAAGAAATATACTCAAAATTCCCCAAGATTGATTGTCATGTATACAAACCGCTAATGTAGCGCAAAAAAGTTAAAAGAAATACATTCTCAAATGTTTTTATCTCAAAAACATGACTAAAACATAAAAAGAGTAAGATGTGTCATTCCAAAGGATGCAATAACTACCTCAACAACTCTAGATAGTAGCCTCAGATATGGTAGGAATACGAGGGAATCACATAGGTCTGGGCTCAATACGAAGGAATCATCAGGTCTGGGCTCACAGCCCAAACAAGTATAGAAGCAAGGACTGAGTACCAAATAATATGGTACTCAGCAAGTGGACTAACAACACTAACTAAAGCTAAATAGAACACAAGTACTCATGTCATCCCAACCGAACCTGCTCAACTACAACCTACATAGAATTCAGCCTAGTCTAGCAGTTCATATATCATATAGCACTCAAGTCTATAATAGTTCAACAAAATATCCAGTCAAGTAATATCAGGATCAAGTATATCAATCACAGAAACACCAAGGGGTAAACATAGTGCATAGATGACAAAGGATATGCAATGCAATGCAATGAGATGTCATGTATAGTGATGCATTCCTGTCCTAGCGATACATATCTATAAACTAGCAGGACAGAAACCATAGGGGATGCACATGGTCCATGTATCCATTAGAACCATTTTCCTTTGGCATAATCATCAATTGAGGAACCATTTCCCTTTGACATCGCCAAAACTATTTATCTTTGGCATAATCATCAATTGCTAGAAGCACTTCCCTTTGGCATCGCTAGAATTATTTTCCTTCGACATAATTATCAATCGCTAGAGCCATATCCTTTAGGCATCGCCAAAACCATTTTCCTTCAATATAATCATCATTCCAATCTTATCACAGTGTATCAAAACCATTGCAAATAGGCAATATTCACATAAAAATGAGAATATGATGAATACCATAACAACACATAATTTATATCAAGATAATCACATCATATTTCAACCAATGTATCAAGATCATCATCACATCAATCACATCAATATAATTCATCAAATTTCCATTTTATTTCTCTTTTCATTACTCTTTAGATAAATCAAATTGAAAAATTAACCCGAAATAATTTCCAATACTCCCTAACACACATAACAAGAAATACTAGATTCTATAAGTTTTAAGAAAGGTTTAGAAGTTCATTTGCCTCAATTCAATATGAATTCTCAATAATAATACAAACACAATGACACCTAAACCGTTCATTTTGGGAATCGACCCAAAATCGATCCAAAAATTCAATTTCGAAAGCGAAGGGGTAATTTTTGTAAATTTTTACATGAAAATATTCCCAAAGTATTTAAAATTCATTAGTGAAAAATATTTCAAAATGGAGTTAAATTCGATCCTCTATCCCCATCTTGAGAAAACCCTTGAAATTTGGGGTTGAAATAAAAAAGAATCAATGGGTAATGAAGATTATGGGTCAAAGTTACTTACCCAAATGAGATTTCTTGAAAACCTCTTTGAAAACTCTTAACACAAGCTTAAGAACTCAACAATGGACGAAATTAGGACATTTTCCAAATTCAGACCTCTGCTCACGAACTCAGATGGGAAGCTCATTAATGATCGCGAACACGACCATGTTTCTTCATGAATGTTTAGATGAAAACAATCTCACCCTCCATAAATGCGGCAAGGCTTCTGCAAATGCAAGGTCAGTGACCCGACCTTCCATGAATGCAGTCAAGCCTCTGCGAATGTGAAGAGTGGTTCATCAGATATCAGATAGCAGTAAACACCCTTATGCACAAATCTCCGAATGTACCCTCGAGATTCATTTGGAATCCCGTGCACACAATTCATATATACTATCCTTATAGATTCAACGTTCTAAACTCAATAGAATTGTCAGAATTTTGATTTGAGGTCTTCTTTATCCAGAACCCGATTAGTTGCAACTAAACTAATTTTAGGCTCAAAATATCAAATCAATCTCCCAACTTCTGAAAATTCAACCAATACTGCTCCTAGGCCTAAAATCATTCCCCTAATCCAACGGAATCGTCGAAAATCTAATTCGAGCATTCAAACTTCGAATATTCACCAAAGTCAACCCTTGGTCTAAATTTTCTTAAACATCCAACTTAAGACCTCAATTCTACGATAACACTCCAAAATGGAAACAAACAACTCTCTTAGACCAAATCCCATATTTCAGAGCTGATGGCACTGACAAAATTTTATTTTGAGGTTGGAGTTTCGGTTGATACCAAAATTCACTTTCCAAAAATTTCAATTTTTCAAAGAACTTTCAAAACCAACTTCAAAGACTGAACAAATAAGACTCAGGGTAACTTTTGAGAGGGTTAAAATTGTTATTTTGTAAAAATTTCTTAAAATGACCTTTAGGGTCATTACAATTCAGTTGAGTTTACAAGATATTATGTTATTTACTTGATCATTGCATTAATATATTTCATAAATTTATCATATTCAAATATCATGTTTATTTATGCATATTCCTCATATTCGGTATATTAAAAGTACTGAGCACATACTTTCTCTCGATATTATTTTATAATATAGGTTTTGATGCTCAGCTTCCAGTATACGGTTAGTATGAGTTCTGATCAACGAGTTAGTCAATTTGGTGAGTCCTCATTCTTTGAGGACGGTCTTATGTTTCCTTTAGTGTTATTTCTTTCTATTTATAGATTTTGGATTTAGCTAGGGGTTTGTCCTATCCACTCATTTATGTAGTAGAGGCTTTTAGATTAATAATTAGATTCTCCCTTTGTTATTTTCAAATATTGTCTATTTTGATGTTAGACTCTCTATCAAACTTTATGATACTTTCTGCACTTCAGTTATCTTTTGTCGATTGTTTATGAATCTTAGTGTCACGCCATGCCATGAGGTTAGATTGGGGGTATTTATGTCTCTAAGCACCGCATTGTGACTAGGGGATAGTCTCGAGTCGTGACATGCATTCCTCTCACACTCACGTCTGGCTACATCATTCATTATTTTGGTGACCTTCTCCTTAGACATGTTATGCAACTTCTCTACTACTATGGTTATAGTTAGCTCTTTGTTGATTGGATCAAGTGTTGTTTAGAATATATTCATAATAATGAAGTCGTGCAACCTATGGTCTCTTTGTTCTAAAATTTCTTTGAATCGTACCCACACTTTTGATAATAGCTCACTTTTCAACTATTTAAAACATAAAATGCAATTAACAATTTGTGTTCTTCTATCCATAAAACTCCACTCATAAATAAAGAAGTGGACTAATTTCGGTTAAGAGTCAATCTCATCCGGTTGCAATGCTTTGAATCATGATTTCACTTTACTTATAAAAGATTACACAAACCTTTTAAGTTTTAATATTTTATCAGATATTAATGCACTCCTATGCTGAACATAAATTTCCATAAAATTTCTCAAATATTAAAGTCGCTCTCCCAAGGATTATAGAAAAGCCCTTGAATCTTGAGATCAATTTCAATTAAATATTGTAAAGAAAATAATGGTATCTTGGGTTGTTTAGCTTTGGATGATATTGTTGTGATCTTGCATAGATCTCCATAATATGATGGTGCAGAAGATGTATTATAGACCATGAAGGTCATCTATTCATCATAAAGTCTCATCATTATTTTTCCTACTTTTACATCAATTAGTGCTCCTCCGATGACTAAGAAGGGACGTCATAGAATGATTGGCATCCTAGCAGCTACTTCAAAGTTTAAAATTATAAAATTGGTTAGAATGATGAACGTTCCTACACCTATGATCACATTCTCAAATACTCCATCTGGGGCTAAATTAAACTTATATACTAATAGTAAATTGATATCGATTGGACATGATTCTCTCGGGCCAAGCACTTTGAATACATATAAGGGAATCAAATTTATGTTTTCCCCCAAGTCGTATAGTACATGTGCAACATCTCTTTCATTAATTTATATGGAGAGGGTGAAATTTCCTTGATTATCAAGCTTTTTGATAAGTCTTCCTATCTAAAATTGCACTCATTGGTAATTCTGATTATTTCACATTGTCCAATACCTATTTTGCATGCCACTATCTTTTGTAAATACTTAGAATATTTTGAAATATCTATTAATGCATCAATAACCAATATATTTATATGTAGTTACTTGAAGATGTTGAAAAACCATGTGAAATTAGCCTGCTCTTTGTTCTATTCAAACTTCTTAGGAGTTGGTGGAGTATTCTCTAGGTATAGTTGCAATAGACATTTTAGTCTCTTCATTATCAACCACTTGCTCTTTAATAGTATCTGATTCCCGTTCATTAATAGCTTCTTTTCGTGGGTTCTCAATCAACACTATATAGTTTGCAAATAGATCTTCATCTTATGTCATGACAATCATGCATTGACTCACATTATCTCCCTCTACTTTTGATTTTTCACTATATCATTAGGAATAGTGCATTTTTGTCTTTGATTTATTTTGGATGATATTCGGCTTAATTGAGTCTCAATTTGCTTAATAAATAAAGCATGTGAGTTGACCACTTGTCCCATAGTAGAATTATCACTATGTAATTATTGCATATTGCTTTTTGTATTATTGACCTTCGTGAGTACACGAGATAATATCTCTTTCATGTTGGATGTTATGGGGTTATATACTGATTGTTGGTCTGAACTTTAATGTCCACCTTGTGGTGGCACAGAGGGATTCATATTCCTGTGTTTGAATTCTTGATCTAAATAACCTTGGTTGTTGTCTCTCCAACCTACATTCTGATCTCTATTCTAACCTTGATTCCCTTTTCCTTACTGCCAGATCCTTGGTTGTGGCCCTAGTAGTTTGGAAGGAAAATCCTATCTGATTATTAACATAGTGGGACTCTCTCATAAGTTTGGAAAGCTTCCTCAAGTTTGTACCCACATCATTCCCAGTTACAATGTTCACTTTCTATGTTTGGGTACTCATCACATGCTTAATCAAAATATTTATTTGTGTCATTAACTGTGCTATTTTTTCTCTTTTAGCCTTTTGTCTGAGTATCTCTTCCTTTGAGATTTTTCTAATTGATGCACTACTAACCACCTCAACTTCTCAAGTATTCTATGTCATGTTCATCTTACTCATCCGTTCAAGCATAATACTAGCCTTTTTATAAGTGTAGTCTATCAGTGAATCCTGTACAACGTTGTTGCCTACGAACTTATTGACTACATCTAGCAATTTGTAAAAGCTCTTTAACAATACCTCATCTGGCAGCTTGTGATTTTGACATTAGTCTACCTTTCGTAAAAATAATCGGTGATAAGCTTCATATAATGCCTCACCTGGCACTTGTTTGAAGTCATTGATCTGATCCCTAAGCTAAATACATTTACATGGAGGAAAGAACCTCTCCAAGAATGCACTTTTGAGCTCTGCCCAGGTAGTGATAGATGCTTCTGATAACTCTCCAAGCCATTTAGTGGATTCATCAGTTAGAGAGAACAGCCTCAGTCTAATTGTTTTTTGAGATACATAGGATGTTGTATGCTAGACGCACCCTAGGAAAGTCCTTAGGATGTTTGTTCGGATCTTCAAGAGGTAGAGCACTGAACATGCCTTTATGCCCAGTATATACAATATTGTGCTGGTGAAGTTGAAAATTGCATTTCCAACAAGTGGTAGAGGTCTAATGACGCCCTCTTGTGTAGAAACTGCTGCAATGATAACCTTAGCTACCAATTTATGATCGTTCTCGTAATCAATTACAAAATTTAATCTTTCTTTCCTAAATGATTTTTTCTATTTCTGGATCAATTAGAATCAAGGGAGATTCTTGACTCCTAATATTAAGCATAAATTGTAGAAAAATCTGTAATGAATAAAAATAACAATCAATTTTGTAAAAAAATAAAATAATTGTTACTTACTAAATTTTTAAAATTATAAAACTCTAAACTACACTCCAGTAATGATGTCATAATTTTGATGTCCTCCAGACTAAATATTTACAAGAAATTACAACGGTTGATTTGTCTCAAGTCTGAACCCCCGTGACTGACACCCACATTAATCCTCTAGTTTAAGAATCATTACTATAGCCTAACTAACAAAAATCGAAAGATATAAACAAATGAAAGATGCGAAAGTAGGTTTAATCAATGAATAATACTGAATTTCCATAAACTCAGAACAATTTATTCAACAACCCAACATGTAAGCAAAATTTAACTCCTCGGAACTGAAAGTCGAATGTACCAAAACTCTAACAACATCAAGTCTAAGACTAGGGAATGCAATCCCAAAAACATAGTCATGAATACTAAATCAGTGTTTAAAATCTAAGTCCTGGAAAAAAGGACTAGAATAAATGAGAGAATCCGCGGCAACCTGAAAGAATAGCTCACCTATGAACTTGAACACAATCACACCTTTAGGCGAGGTCTCTCTACAATAGGCTGAATATGCTCTGTACTCAACAAAGACAGAACAAGTGTAGAATCAATATACAAAAGCAATAGTGTACTGATAAGATCACATGGCTAGCCAGTAAGAAGAACATGGACAAGTAAACTCATCATAAGAAGCACATATATACAAAATAACTTAACCATTTTCATCTCAAACATTATTCAGCAAGATCACAGTTCAACAACCTCAATATCATACAACTTCACATAAGGGTCCTCTCATGGGACCTACAAACACTCAACTTGTGTTGGAACGTAAAACTTGGTCCAAGGTTTGGGTCAAAATGTGACACCCAATATAAATATATGTCGAAATGTGACATCCGATTCAATTATGTGTTGGAACGTGACACTCAATCCCAACATACAAGCAACCATAATTACATTCAAGAATCGATAATTTGTCACCACGAATAGGTTCATCAAAAAATAGGCCAGTCAGTGATCATTTTACATAAATTCTAGCATGCTTCCCTATTCATATACACGTATGCATACCATGAAGTAATTTAGCATGTACATAAAATCTATACAAGAAACAAAACTATCACCTACATCGAATCCGAGCTTCAACCACTCTAAGATGTAAGAGATTTCCCCTTACAGGTTGATTTTACTTGTTCTTGGTCTAAAATAAGTCACATATACACAAAGGATCAATATAATTTCTTAATTCATATGCTTTATACATAATTCACGTCCTTGGCCAAAACTTATGATCCTAACCCCACCCTAGGCTATTTTCCACTATTGGTTTCAATCCAAAACCCTCCCCCAATGATTACCAACCATAGTTTCTAGGTTCGAGGAATCAAATTACAAAGTAAGAGAGTTATTTACTTACCTTAGACACAAAATCTGGTGGAAGTCAATAAGAATTCGCCCTAGGTTGCTTTTGGTCTCTTAAGAATGAAGTAGGAGTCAAAATAACCGTTATGGCAATTTTCACATCTTTAAGTTGCGACTATCTGGCTCTAGTAGGACTATCTTACTCTGGTGGGTTGCACGGAAATAGAGAGCTCCAAACTTGAGCTCCAAACCTCTATTTTACAACATATCCCCATTCCATGGCATCGTAAATCATACCCTTCATACGGAATCCAATTTCAGATGTTTACTCACCCAAATAAAATTCTATGAAGCCGTAAAATCTTTGTATCATCTTGGCTACCATCTAACCCAATCAAATTAAATATTCAATCCCCCACCTATGACAAGGTCACCTTAGACCTCACCTGACTTAGAATTCATCCAAGTCTAGCCTAGGCTTTATTTTTCTAAAATTACTACCCAAATTTCCTGGTATAAATTCCTTCCCCATTGGCCTATCCATAATGATGGGACAGGTTGTTACAATAGATACTAATTTACCCATTAGTCATCCCCGAGTGACCAATTAGGGAAAATAGGGCTAAAGTAGAGATAGAGTAGTACTTACTTTGACGAATAACTGAGGATACTTGTCTTACATGTCCTTCTCAGTCTCTCAAGTAGCTTCTTCCATCGAACGATGCTTCCATTGCACCTTTATCATGTTGATCTCCTTAGTCCTCAACTTTCAAACATCACGATCAAGGATTATAATCGGTTCTTCCTCATAATGAAGATCTTTGTTTAATAATACTGAATCCCATTTAATGATGTAGTCCCCATCTCCATGGTACTTTTTTAGCATTGACACATGGAACACAAAATGTACCCCATACAAGGTAGATGGTAAGGGCAATATGTACACCACTGGCCCTATACAGTCAAGAATTTCGAAAGGACCAATATAGCGAGGACTGAGCTTGCCTTTCTTTCTAAACCTCATTACCCCTTTAATAGGTGACACTTTCAGGAGTACTTGCTCACATGCTTGAAATGTCATATCCCTCACCTTACAGTTAACATACTCTTTTTGATGACTTTGAGCTGCTAAGATCTTAGCTTGGATATTTCTTACCTTATCATAAGCATCCCTCACTAAGTATACCCCCATTGGCTCCACTTCTCCAACTTCAAACCACCCTATGGGAGACCTGCATCTCCTCCCATAAAGAACTTTAAATAGTGTCATCTCAATGTTAGAGTGGTAACTATTATTGTAGGACAACTCACACAAGGGAAAGAACTTGTCCCAATGTCCCCCAAAGTCGATCACATATACCCTCAACATATCTTCCAACACTTGGATAGTCCTCTCTGATTCTCCATTTGTCTGAGGATGGAAAGTAGTGCTAAAAGTGAGATGAGTGCCCAGATCTTCATGTAACTTTCCCCAAAATTTAGAAGTAAACTATGTACCGTGGTCTGAAATGATAGAAAGAGGCACCCCGTGCAGCTTTAATATCTCCTTCACAAAAATCTTTGCCAACTATTGTGCATTGTAGTCCACTCTAACCAAAATGAAGTATGCTGACTTCTTTAACCTGTCAACCACTACCCAGATGGAATCATACTTTCCTAAGGTATTGGGAAGTCCCACCACGAACTTCATGGCTATTCTCTCCCACTTCTATTTTGGAATAGGCATAGATCTCCAGGCCTTTGGTGCTCATGTTTCACCTGTTGGCATTCTGACACTTGGCTACATATTCAATTATCTCTTTCTTCATACCCGGCCACTAATATAGACGTTTCAAGTCTTGATACTTCTTGGTTACTACAGGCCGGATAGAGTATTGCAAACCATGATATTCAGACATAATTTTTTGAATTATGCCATCCACCCGGGGAACACAAATCCTTCCCCTAAAGTTAAGTACTCCACCTACATCAAGTGTCGAATCTTGGGCCTTACCCATTAATATTTTTTTCTCTAATCTCATTAAAATTTACATCTTCAAACTGTTTGGCCTTAATCTCTTCTATAAAAGTGGGCCTTAGATCAACATTGGCCATCACTTTACCCTTCTTTGAGATACCTAGCCTTATAAACCTGCACTCCAATGCCTGAATTTCTCTAGCCAGAGGCCGCTTGCAGGCTTCCATATAGGTCAGACTGCCCATGCTAACCGGTTTTTGGCTTAATGTATCTACTACCATATTAGTCTAACTTAGATGATACTGGATGGTGACATCATAGTCTTTGAATAACTCCATCCACCTTCGCTGTCTAAAATTCATGTCTTTATAGGTGAACACATGTAGTAAGTTGCGGTGATTAGTAAACACTTCACACTTGATGCCATATAGATAATGCCTCTAGATTTTCAGTGCAAATACTACCACTACCAACTCCAAGTTATGAGTCGGGTAGTTTCTCTCATATACCTTCAACTACATCAAATTATAGGCTACACCATTCTTATCCTTCATCAACACAACACCCAAACCTGAATGTGAAGCATCAGAATAAATAATGAAGTTTTTACCTTCGACCGACAGGGTCAAAATAGGTGTTGTGGTTAGAAGAGTCTTAAGCTTTTAGAAGCTCTCTTCATATTTTTTTGTCCACTCGAATGGCACCTCATTTTTAGTTAGTCTGGTCAAATGAGTAGCAATAAAAGCAAAGTTCTTCATGAATAGGCGGTAATAACTACAAGTCCCACAAAACTTCTAACCTCGGTCACAGAACTAGGTTGAGCCTAGTTCTTAGCTGTCTCAATCTTTTGTGGGTCTACCATTACTCCTTTCTTTGAAATAACATGGCCTAACAAGGCAACTGAAGGCAACCAAAATTTACACTTAGTTTTGCATATAACTTCTGTTTTCCTAAAACACCTAAGACAATTTGGAGATAGTCTGCATGTTCCTGTTCACTCTTCCTATACACCAAAATATAATCTATAAACACGATCACAAATAAATCTAGGAATGGATTGAATACCCCATTCATCAAACTTATGAAGGCTGCAAGTGCATTGGTCAGCCCAAAAGACATCACCAAAAATTCATAGTGCTCATACGTGGTTCTAAAAGATGTTTTAGGCACATTCTTATGCCTAATCTTTAATTGATGGTACCCAGACCTAAGATCAATCTTTGAGAAGACTGATGTACCTTCCAACTGATCGAAAAGGTCATCAATAAATGGTAAGGGATATTTATTCCAGATGGTAACTTTATTCAGTTGTCGGTAGTCAATGCACATTCTCATAATACTATCATTTTTCTGAACAAACAACACTATAGCACACCACGGGGAAGCACTGAGACAGATGAATCCCTTATCAAGGAGTTCCCAGATTTGAGCCTTTAGCTTTCTCAACTCTGTCGGAGCCATACGATAGGGAGGAATAGAAATTGGATAAATGCCCGGATCTAAGTCAATGTAGAAGTCTATGTCTCTGTCAAGAAGCATACTAGGCAAGTCTGAAGAAAACACTTCTGGAAATTCACGCACTATCGGTAAACTCAATAGAAGGACACTCTACATCCACATTTTAAATATGGTCCAGATAGGCCAAATAATCCTACCCCGCCATTTTTCTAGCCTGGAGAAAAGATATGACCTTAGTTGGCTTAGGATTGTACATCCCTTCCCACTCTAACCTTTCTCTCCACGGGATATCTAGAGCCACAATTTTTACATTATAATTAAGTACAACAAAATACAGGGACAACCAAGTCATGCCTAAGATTACATCAAGATTGGTCAAGTCTAAAATCACTAATTCAACCCAAGTATAGAATATCATAAACATCACAGAACAAGCACGAAAAACATAGGTGACTATGATTGACTCTCCAACAAGGGTAGAAACATGAACGGGCATCTAGTATATCACACAGTGCATCAAAATCCAGGGCATATTTCATGAATACATAAGAATAAGTAGACCCCGAATCAAATAAAATAGTAGTCATCCGGCCATAGACAAGAATAGTATATGTGATTAGTGTGTCAGATGCCTTTACCTCGGTTTTGCCAGAAAATGCATAGAACTGAGCTTGGTCATCCTGACGGGCCACCTCTCAGCCTAGTTGGACTGCTCCTCGACTTGACTACTATTACCTTGGCCCCTATGGCCTCTCTGATTTCCTCCTCGCCAACCCTGTGGATGTCCTCTACCATTGCCTCCCCCGATCATGGGTACTACTACTCTGACCTGCTGGGGTGCTGAAATTGTCCTGTGGGGTTGAGGACATTCTCTCCTTATATGCCCCAGTTCTCCACAATTGAAATAGCCGCGACCAAAAAATGGCCTGCTACCTGGGAATGTTATTTTTTATCCTCATAGCCGGATGCTGCTGTGGAGTACCTAAAAAACTACCAATAGAAGCGGGCAAAGATGACTAAATTGGCCAGGCTGTAATTACCGACTTGTCTGACCCTTTATAATAAGATCCCTGAAAATTACCTGTGCTCTTGAGCTTCTTATCCAAAGCTTTAGCCATCCATCTCTCCTCACACCTCTACCTTTTTCAAAAAGTCAGTGACTCCATTGAAACTCCTGCTTGAAGAGGTTATGTGAACTGACAACACTTGCAATTCGGGGTTCAACCCCTTCACAAATAATCAGATCATATCTCCCTCTGTAGTTACCAGCTAAGTAGCATACCTGGACAACGCATGCAATTTGGCCTCATAAGCAGCCACTGACATACCTCCCTACTCCAGTGACATGAACTCGTCCTTTGTGTGGTCCCTCAAGGTACATGGCATATATTTTTCTAGGAACAAAGCATGAAATTGAATCCAAGTAAGTGGAGGAAACACTAGCGAGTGACACTCCACATACGCCCTCCACCATTGTTTGGACTCACACTACAACTTAAAGGTCACAAATTCCACCCCATGTTGATGTACTATGCCCACCTTATACAATCTCTCATAGCAGTCAAGGATGAACTCATAAGAGTCCTCATTCTTAGTACCATGAAAGACTAGAGGCTTGAGCTTTAGAAACTTGGTGAGCATGTCATGCTCAGTTTCGGTCATAACATGACTCATAAGTGGTCTGAAGAAGGAATCAGTGCCTACCACCTCATCTACTAGAGGAGTTGCAGTATCAAAAGGGCGAGCGATAGGAGTTGGTGTTACGGGCATGGTGGGAATGGCGTCAGTGCCAGCCAACCCACTTAGAAAGGTCATGATCTTCTGCGCTAGTATGGGGTCTAGAAGGGGAAGACCAGTATCCCCATCTTGGGCGTCTTTCTTATATTCAACAGCTCTTTTTTCTTCCCCAACCTCTAGATTCTCCTCTAACTCATTCTGGAGAGAGGGAGGGGCCTCACCTACTGGCACCTCTTTAACTGAAACTTCCCCCCTGGGGGGTACTGCTCTCCCTCGCCCCCTGCCGCATCTATCTCTCCTACCTCTACCTCTACCATAACCTGGAATAGGTGACTCCTCCTCTAGCTCAATTGGAGCTACGAGATGAACACCATTATAGCCAGTATTAACCATCCTCGAACAAGAGAGTAAAAGAAGTTAGATATCATTTTGGATCACTAGATACCAATTGGAATCAATTTATAGCACGAGGGAAAGAAGATAAAGAAACTTTTCCTATAGTCTTGTAGCCTCTCGAAGAAAAGTACGGACTTCTTCATACCGTTCTGCGAGACTTTACAAGAATCATTTTGGTATGATGATATCAACAAACCTAGGCTTTGATACTAACTTTGTCACGACCCCGAACCCCCATGACTGGCACGCACACTAACTTTAAGGTGGAAAAGCCATTACTATAGCTCTACTAATAATAATCGCAAGATATAAATAATTGAAAGATGCGGAAGAAGATCTAATCAATGAATAATACCGAGTTTCCATAAACTCAGAATAATTTATTCAACAACCCAACATGTAAGCGGAATTTAACTCCTAGGAACTGAAATTCGAATGTACCAAAACTCTAGCAACATCAAGTCTAAGACGAGGGAATGAAATTCCAAAAATATAGTCATGAAAACTAAAACAGTGTTTTAAATCTAAGTCCTGGAAAAAGGACTAGAATAGAAGAGAGAGTTCACGGGAGCCTGAAAGAATAGCTCACCCTTGAACTCGAACACAATCACTCCTCTAGGCGTGGTCTCTCCGCAACTGGCTAAATATGCCCAGCACTTAACAAAGTAAAAACAAATGTAGTATCACTACACAAAAGCAATAGTGTACTATTAGGATCACGTGACTAGCCAATAAGTAGATCATGGACAAGTAAACTCATCATAATAAGCACATATATACAGAATAACTTAACCATTTTCATCTCAAACAGTAATCAGCAAGATCACAGTTCAACAACCTCAATATCATACAACTTCACCTAAGGGTCCTCTCATGCGACCTACAAATACTCAACTTGTGTCAGAACGTGAAACCTGCTCCAAGGTTTGGGCTGAAATGTGACACCCTATTCAAATGTGTGTCGGAATGTGACACCCTATTAAATTATGTGTCAGAATATGATACCCGATCCCAACATACAAGCAATCATAATTACATTAAGAATCAATATTTTATCAACATGAACAGGTTTATCAAAAATCAGGTCAGTCAGTGATCATTTTACATAAATTCTAGCAAGTACATGAAATCCATATAAGAAATAAAACTATCACCTACCTCAAATTCGAGCTTCAACCACTCTAAGATGCAAAGTTTTCCCCTTTTGGGTTCGTTCTGTTTATTTTTGGTCTAAAACAAGTCAAATATACACAAAGAATCAATACAATGCCCTAATTCACATGTACTATACATAATTCCCCTCCTAGGACAAAACCCATGATCCTAACCCCACCCTAGGGCTATTCTCACCATTAGTTTCAATCCAAAACCCTCCCTCAATGATTACCAATCATAGTTTGTAGGTTTTAGGAATCAAATTATGAAGTAAGGGAGTGATTTACTTACCTTAGATGCAAAATATGGTGGAAATTATCAAGAATTCTCCCTAGGTTACTTCTGGTCTCTTAAGAATGAAGTGGGAGTGAAAATAACCGTTCTGGTTTTTTTTCCCATATTTAAGTTGCGACTGTTCTACTCTAGAGGAATTATCCCGCTCTGGTGGCCCCGCTTTGGATGGAGAAATTCTACTCTAGCAAGTTACATGGAAACAGAGAGCTCAAAACTTGACCTCCAAACCCCCATTTCACAACACATCCCCTTTCCATGGCATCTTAAATCCTATCCTTCACGTCGAATTTAATTTCAAAAGTTTTACTCACCCAAATAAAATTTCGTGAAGTCATAACAACTTCATATCATCTTTGGCTATTATCTAACCTAACCAAATCAAAGATTCGATCCCCCACCTATCACAAGGTCACCGTAGATCTCACTTGACTCAGAATTCGTCCAAGTCTAACCTAGGCTAAAAATTTTCGAAGTTACTACCCAAAGTTTTCTGGCCCAAATTCCTTCCCCATTGGCCTATCCATAACGATGGAGACAAGTCGTTACATGAGTGCAAAATACAGTAACTCAATTAGATTGAGGTCGAATTCCATAGAAAGTATCATCAGAGATCTGTATAACTTGCTATTGAAATTCTAATTTATAATTATTATTGGAAAATTAGAATTTTTTGTGAGAAATTACTAACTATTTTAAATAATTATATTTTAATCAATAATAAAAATGAACTAGGGTTATTGTTATTAGATATCGAAACTCGAATAAATATTTTACTATCAACTCATTCAGGTGTGTTTATTATGCAATACTGACGAATCAATAAGTTTTCTAAAGCCTCTCGGCCTAATTAATATAATATCACCCTAAGTCCTTGACAACACTTAGGTGTCAAATTAATTTGTTCATTCATCAAAAGTCTCAGTTAGCTATCTTCTCTCGATCTCAAGATACTAGATGAGATTGGTAGCCCCAAATCACTTCTCACGATCATTTTTCTTAATCTTAACTTCTTTTGTCAAATAAATCAAAACATGGGTGAGTTCTTAATGTTTGCAACCATTAAAAAAATAATCTTTAAGAAAGCACCTTAATACACAATGAAAACCCCTTCATTAGAAGATATTATTGTAAAGAATCTACTATCATCATCTCTACTCTAAATTTCATAGCCCTAGTTATTAGTATGGCTAATCATAACTAGCGATAAAAAATAACTATTATAATTTAAACTACTAAAGAACAACAATTTAGAAGAAAGTAAATAAAACTTTTGATTAATGCAGCTCTTGCAAGAGAATCTTATTCGTTCCATTATATCTACTACAAACCGCAATTTAATCCTTAAAACTAAAAACTATGATTTTTATATGCTATGAATAATTTAAAATATCTACTTATAATTCGTAACCATTCAAATATCATCATAATGACATATATATAGTATAAGGATCTGAATACTAATCTCACTTGAACTCTGCTTTGACTTTGTCAACTTCAGTCTGGTGACAGGGGTTGTGTGGCGTGAGGCCTATCTCACACTTCATTTAAAAATCAAAGTCTCTAAATTTCAGTTTTTAGACAGGTGCAGCATGAGACCCATTTTAGAGAAGGTCACCTCGCATCACAGACTCCATTTTAGCCCTAGTTTAATTGCATTTTTGTCCGAAATACTTTGCTTTGCATTTTGATTTATCTTTCGGGTCTTTTTTGCATTTTTTCCTTGAAATTATCTTAATCTATTAGCTCATCACATCATATATTCAATAAACACTAGGATATTCATAAGATTATACTTAGAACGCAGCTAAAATAGAAATAAAATATGGTATTTGCATACGTAAATACACCCTGCATCAATAGTAAAAAATATTTTTTTATAATGGCAAATGTAGACAAATTTATTTGAGATATAATGCGATAAAGCAACTATTGTGAGATGAAATTATTTACATAAATTATGTGTAGTCAGAAGTGAATATGATCAATTCACAACTAAAAGTAACATCAAGGAGAGATAGATTTATGTCAATTTGAAAAGATCAACAATGATATTAACCCAACCTATGTGATTGAAGATTCCACAAATTAGGTTCATATAGATAATAATAATTCATTAGGTGATCAAGTATGCACTATTAAATTATGTCCCTCCTATGATGCATGGATACAGTGCAATGCTGCAAAGCAAAGTGAGATTGACTTCTACTCTTAATCTAAATGACATCCTTTATAGCTAGTGTATTACTTTGCATAATACATTTGATGATTGCACCGCAAAATACATTTGATGATTGTACCTATATGAGTGTGGAGTGGTGCCGCTTCTATAAAATTATAATAAATTTCTAGAGCACTCATTCATATCAGGATACACAATTACACATATGACCTCTTAGCGCAAAGCTATGATAACGACAAAAAATTGTGATAGCATAATGTGAGAAAATAAGACCATGAGCTTACATATGGATTCTTGATTCATAAAAATTCTAAACTTCACCAACTATTCTGTAAATTTAATCTTATTTTATTTAGGTTTAATTTATAGTTCATGAGATACCAAATTTAACGCATTATACACATGTGAAAATCCATCAAAAAAATTTATTTCATTCTATTCTCAATAATTTTCTTGAGATATGTAAGGAATTGTCAAAATATGACTTCTGACAAATTCTTCAAAAGGGGCTAAGACCATTAAATGGGTATTGAATAGCTTTAATGACATTTGCTAATATTCAATGATATTAATTAGTATTCAATATTGAGATATTATTGGTTTATATTATAGACATGGTACTTATTATAGAATGATTAAGATATTAGTTTATTAATCATTTATCGTTATCTATTTAATCGTAAAAATTTCGAATATCACTTAGAAATAAGGTGACAAACCAAATGACCATGAATATGAGTTGACAGATTGTGTTTTGCTCAAAAGCAAATGTTGGCTCCTTGTAGGATA
This sequence comes from Solanum dulcamara, assembly GCF_947179165.1. Lineage (NCBI taxonomy): Eukaryota > Viridiplantae > Streptophyta > Magnoliopsida > Solanales > Solanaceae > Solanum > Solanum dulcamara. The sequence goes on from NC_077241.1 coordinate 14,356,565, forward strand.
ACTAAGAGTTTGAGACGATTAGAAATAAAAGTATGAAATTAAACTCTAAGTCAAAGTTTTTATCTACTAAATGGTATAAATATAATTTATTAATTTACTATCGGATTATCGATCGGATTATCGATTAACCAGTTAAGAAAAAAATTTCAAACCATTAAGAATCGATAACTTAATATAAAAAAGGTGACCGAAATCGCTAAATTAATAACTCATTATTGATAAGACAATAACTTCTATCGGTCCGGGTTATTGGTTATGGTTCAATTTTGAACAATCCTAGTTCTGTTAGTTTAATACTAAAAGAGCTTGTTGGAACTTGGGAGATACACCTATATCGCGTAAAATATTCTTAAGGATAATGTCTTGACACGCCTTAAACTATATGAATTTTCTACAAGTATTTGTGATGAAATAACAATTTCTCTACTTCCACGAGATAATGATAAAGTCTGCATATATTCCATCCTCCTCATATCTCACTTGTAAAAATTTCACTTGATTTATTATTAGTTGTAGTAGTAGTAAAATCTCCAAACATTATTGAGTTATGCTTTATTTCCTTATCACTAATCCTTAATATTTACTCAGTCTCAACTAATGCTAACGGGGATTTCCTAGATTGACCCTCAAAACTTTGAAAAATAATGATAAGAGTCACATAAGAGTAAAGTTTCTAAATCCGCCGCTATAGATAAGCCTAACAAAGTAGAAAAGTTATTGCTGTCTTGTCAACGTTTGATTAAAGCAGCAGCAGCACAACATGAAGTACATTATTAACTGATTTCGGCTAAACACGTTTATTTTTTTCGTTCTTTCGATTCATTTTTATTTATTCAATATACTAAAAATAATTATTTAATTAATTTATTTAATTTAATAATCAAAAAATAATATATTATTTTGCGGCTATTTTAATTTTAATATTAAAAATTATTTTATTTTTTAATATTTAAATTATGTATAACTAATATAAATTCTATAGTAAAATTATTTCTTTTTTTTTTTAAATATGTCAAATCAAGCATAAACAAGTATTCCATATGGACGGAGGGAGTATAATGTATTTCGTTTTCCAATTTAATTATACACGTGGATATGAAGAGAATATATACTTATAGAATTCGGATTTAATATGGATTTTACTCATTTCTTGGAATTTGAATAAATTTAGCAATTCCTCCCTTCCTTTTTATATGTCAAGTATATAAGTAAAAAAATATTTTTTCCTCATACTTGTTCACTTTAGTTAATTGAAAGAAATTTAGTTATTTTTTCTAAATTTTTATTATTATCACTAATTAGTCATTATTAAACTAATTGGGGTATTAATACTCAAATCGAAATTTGAAGTACTATTAATAACATAAATTTAGAAATAAACACTTAATCAATAATTTCTTAAGGGAAATACAAAATGACAAACTGAATAAGTAGAAGAAAATGAAAGGAGTACTAAATTTTAATGATTTGCTTTCACGTAAAAAGGGTGACCTACCTCAAAATCTTCCCTAATTAAAAGTTTGTGCTGTTATGTTATTTATTTATTATGTTCTCGTCCCTAATAAAAAAAGTTTATGCTGTTATGTTATTTATTATTATGTTCTATCTTCCTAGTTATATGTCTTTTTATATTGATGGAATGAATTCATATAAAATAGTTCTATTTTAAAACGTCTAGCACTATTACTATTTAGTTTTTTGTGTAATTTCTCAATATTTTAAACTTATTTTAAGTATAAATTTGACTTACATTACTTCTTTGTGCAATTTTTGAATATGTAAATTGTACAAAAATAAGTAAATCAATCTTTACTTTTATCCAATCATTATTTGCATTAGTATTTTACTTCACATCTAAGAGTTTTTGGCCAAAAACATTCTTAAACTATACCCCAAACTTAAATGGCATCCTTAAAATATATTTTTTGACAGAATACATCCTCCAAGTATTTGAAAGTTAACAATTTTCATCCTTCAATTAGATATTGTCAAAAAAATTACGGGATCCTACAAAAACATGTGCAATTCATGTGAACAAAAAGATTTTCTGCATAATTCATTACATGCTATAAAAGGCTCCTATAAAAAGAATATTAAAAATCGTGGACATCATTGCTTGCTGAAAAAATGTTAGGAAGGTGTAAGGATACATGATCTGCTCTTCTTTTCTTGTACCAACGGAAAGTAGTTGAAGCTTAATTATCTTCACCTTTTTAAAATCAAATTGTAGTTAGATCAATAATTTTTCAGTGCAATCTGATATTAAGGTGATCAAACTTTTAATTATCTCGCATTCGAGTTTTTAATCAAAATTTTGATGATGTCTCGCATTCGAGTTTTATTCTCCATTACTAGAAGTGGAAGTCTCCTACAAACACCGCTTAAGCATATTCAGTTAAGAAGAAACATATTTCAACTGATAATTTTTTAATATTAAATCACATGAGAAATAAATGAAAAACAAACTGCTAATTAAATTCAATCACCCAAAATGTTCACGATAATATTTTTGGCGTATTTTAGAATAATAAATACAAATGGGTGACTTGATTTTTTTTGAATCTTTTACTTTTCTGAAAAATTCTAGCGGAAGAATGAAAATTGTTAAAATTTTAAATACTTAGAGGATGTTTTCTACTAAAAATAATATTTTAAGGATGTAATCTAAGTTTGAAGTATAGTGTAAAGATGGTTATGGCCGAAAACTCTCACATCTAACTGTTGACACCCAATTTTGGCCTGACTTTGTAAAATTAATACTTTTAATTTTTATTTTTGTTAAATAGTTCAAAAGTGCATTTTTACAATTTTAAATTAATTTTATCGATAATTATCCTTAGATGAGGATTTTATCAGTTTATTTTTAAATTTATTTTAATTATAGCTATTTTTTTTATCATAGTTCATTAATTTGCATTTTTACATGTCATTTGTTATAATTGTTCATATTTATTTTAGTATTTTTAGCACAGTCTAGGAATATATTAAAATACAGATAAATATTAAATTTCCCCACAATTATACCTACTTCATTAATCACACAAATTTTCCACACAATTTTACCTACCCCACTAATCACACAAATTTTTTACACAATTTTACCTACCCCACTAATCACACAAAATTTTTCCATAATTTTACGTACCCCACTAATCACTACAATTTTCTACACTTATAAAATTATTTTCAAACTCTCTCTCTCTCTCCTCTTATTCTTCCTAAAAAAATACACTCACCAACATCTATACACTACAATTTTCTACAGTTATAAAATTATTTTCAAACTCTCTCTCTCTCTCCTCTTATTTTTCCTAAAAAACCACACCCATCAACAACTACAACAAAAGTCTAATACTTATACACTACAATTTTCTACACCTATATAATCATTTTCAAACTCTCTCTCCCTCTCTTATTCTTCCTAAAAATCCGCACCTATCAACAACTACAACAAAAGTCCAATACCTATATATTACAATTTTCTACACCTATACAACCATTTTCAAACTTTTTCTCTCTCATCTAATTCTTCCTAAAAAAAACACACACACCCATAATATTTATTCTTCTTCTCCACTCTCTCCCTCACCCTCACTATAAATAACACCAATTTTAACTCTTCTTCACTATTTTTATCTCTCTCCTTCACATTTCTCCATTAAAATCAACCAACAACCACCAAAATCCTTTTTTTCCAGGTAAACACGCTTAATTTTTGGTAAGATTTGAGTTTTCACTCCCAAATCTAACTAGACATAAATGTTGCTTCACTTTGTTTTATGATTTTGTTGTTCTTGTTGCTATATTTTGTTGCATTTCCATGTATATTTTGCTCCATTTCAGTTCTGGGCGGAGGGGTTCAAACTCCAGACATTATTTTCTGTGTTTTTGTTTACTATTTTTGTTTGGGTCATTTTTAGTTAATTTGGACGTCTTTAATGTTATTCTTTTACCTCAATTTTATTTGTTTTCTTTTTAAACTGTTTGCAGGTCACATGACCACTGAAAAAATCTCTCAATCGGTTTTTGATGCCTCCCTATTTTAAAAGATGGAAATTTAGTTTAAGTTTATATATGTTATATTGTTTGAATGGACTAATTTATGTTTTCATTTAGTTATAATTTTTGCTAATGGACTGATTTTAGATTTTTGTCTTTTTCTAATGAATTATCTAGTTATAAAGCATTAGTTTTATTTTGTTTTATGTAAAGTGATATATATTGGATAAAATTATTAATTAATTCATAATTTCACATATATGATATTTTTATTGATACGCGTTTATTGTATCATTGTTTGTTCTTTTTTTTATACTTACTGCTATTGGTTTCCATATTCTTAGATTATTTATTAAAGAATTTTAAATTATTATTATTTTTGTTTTCCAATCATTAATGATATATGTATATTTTATTACTATGATTAATTTTGGGTTGACCCACTTTAGTTATTGCTTTGTATTTAAGGAATTGTTTACCCTTTGGAATTTTTATTTAAATCAATCGTGAATATATATTATATTTTTGTAATTTAAAATTGACCAATGAAAAAATTTCTCCGTCGGTTTCAAGGAATCTCCAATTTAAAAGATGAAAAATTTAGTTTAAGTTTACATTACATATTATATATTACAAGTTGAAATTGGCCGATGAAGAAAATAACGTCGATTTCCAAGTCCTCCCATGTTCATAAGACGGGTTTTATTTTTGTATTATTATTATTATTATTATTATTATTATTATTATTTATTCATTATTAACACATTACTAAGTGTCTTTACAGGTGTTGGAGCACAAATCGACTGATATACAGTCCATGTATATCTGATATATAAAAACACTGGTGGCTGTATACGCTGATATATGATGTATATACAGCTATGATATACAACAGAATTGGACCAAAAGCTCAAAATGTAGGTGGCCCAACAACTTATTTCAGGCGTACAGAAACTAAGTGTCGGACAATATTTTTATGTGTTATTTATTGTTTATTTATATTGATTCGAGTTGTAATAATTTATTTACTTATGTTATTTATGCTTGCTTAGATATTAATTTTAATTTGTTTTAACTTAATTAGATCTCCTTAAAGATAAACCAATTCATGTTAATTTACTCTTTAAATGATTTTCTACCTTTACTTATTCATTTGATAAACTTTTTTACTTTTTGTTTATACACATGTATATTATTTTCAATGTTTAAGTTTGATCATTTTTTCTAAAAAAATAATAATTTTAAAGTCTTTGTTTCCTTTTAAATTAACACCTTCTCAACGTTCTCAAAGTGGAAATAAGAACCTCATACATTTTTCTCTGAATTTGTAAGACTTAAATCTGTTAGGATGTTTTAAATTAAGTTTTCTTAATTTCTTTAAAAAATTAAGTGGCGACTCTTTTTTTCTAAATTGAATTTTTTCTCTATAAAATTGAAATTAATTTTAAACCGTCTTTTTTCAACATAACACTAACACATCTTCTTCCTCTTCTTCTTTTTGGGTATTTTAATAAGATTAATTAGAAAAATAGGAAAAAAGTCTCATATACTCCTTAATTTTTTAATTTAGAACTAATATATGATCTCTTGTTATAAAAATGGCTCAGGTATACCTCTATTGTTATACAAATGACCCTGATATATCTTCTGATCTAACGGAAGTGAAAATCCATGTAATATTTTATCCTCCCCAAACGTGAATCTTATCAATTCTTTGATTAAACAACTAATTTATGTTTATTATTTTGATGTTCAAATTTATTTTTCAGTTATATTCTTGTAAAATTTATCATAGATGTCCCCATTTTTAAATTTTCTTTTTACATATGCAAAAAAAATTATAATGTAGCTGCAAAAAAATTAGTTTTTATTTATTTTTCTGCTATTTTCATTCACATTTTTTTTAAAAAAATCTTATATTTTTACACTAAGGAATCAAACAAAAAAAATAAGAATAATAATAAGAAACACAAATAATGATAATCAAATAGATCTATAAAGAAAATATTTAATTAAAACTCAAATTAGCCTTTAAATCAAAGAAGTCAAAAAATTTCATGAGTAACACGGATCAAATATATCCTGAACTTTGTTAGAAGGGTCATACATATTCCTAGATGGATCTTTTAAAAATCATAAATCAAAAAAATAAATTTAAAATTATTATTTTTACTTCTTTAGACAAAAAGGGTATATGTGAGTTACTTTTGTAATGGTAAAGGTATATGTGAGCAATTTTTACAATATTAAAAATATATATGAGCCATTTTTATAGCGAAAGACATCAGCTTTAAATCGCGATGATAAATTTTTACATTATCATGTTTTATGTTTTAAAGTAGTAAGTGGGATCATTGAGTCCATTTTCACGTAACAAGAGTGTGTCACATGAGTTATGTTGGCTAAGCGTGACATAAAATAACTTTTTTTTAAAAAAAAAAATTAATTGAAAAGCCACAAAGAGAAAGTACATACCACCTAATCTTATCGTCTAGAGTTAGTAGCAGAATCAGAAAATTTTTAAGAGGCGTTATAATATAAAAATATAGACACACTTTTAATAATATATATATATATATATATATATATATATAATTACAATTTTAACCTAATTAAATATTGTAATTTTTCCATAAAAAGGTGTCATTTAACACCTTTTAGCATAAGGTGACTGCCGCTCCCCCGTTCTGCTTCTTTCATTCATAAAAAAGTAATTTTTTCTTAGTAAATAGTGTCTTAGAGTGAAGCGAGTATTATGAAGAAAAAATAAATTGAATCAGTTAATTGCATTAGATAAAAAAATATAGGACCTATCTTCTGCACAAAAGAAAAATGAAGTACAAGCAAGCATAAAATGAATGAATGCATGAATGAATTGTGTTATATATATATATATATATATTCATAATAAAATTTATGACTTCGACGTGATTGGACTGCTTCTTATGAGAAATAGGCTTATTTTTAACAACACGTGTGAAATTTGAGAAATACGAGGCCATAATATGTAAGTAGTGATATTTTAATTTTCTTAAGCAGTCAATAGTCATAATTTAAGTCTTAGACTACTTTGGTATTAGAGTAAAAATTATTATTTTATTATTAGAATGGTCAATGCAAAGCACACTTCATTTATGTTTAATAGTCTTGCTTTTCTTTTATTTTAACATTAAAATGAGTAGGAGACTGTTTCCCATTTTAAGTGTGTGAGCATTTTAATAATTAATTAATATGACTCATAAAATATCATTATGCAACATCTCCCAAGAAACGTTGGTGGCATTATATGTCTCGTTTACTCTCATTATTTTGTGGTAGAATATAACCTTAAATTGTTAGTAATTTTGGTAATTAATAACTCTTTATTTGTTGATTATTTTACTTCATTATTATGTCTTGTAATTCATATAACTTTTAGGCCATTTATTTATCTACATTACTATTCATCTTTTTTCTGTTCAATACAAAGAAGAATTTCTCACTTATAAATAACGGTAGTTTTACATTATAGTGTATAAAAAAAATAGAGTGCATAAAAATCAGTAAAAAAGAGAGTTTTATTTAGTTGAAAGAAGATATTTTTTTGTGGAATTTTATACTCAAGTTATCCAGAATTTGTTAAATTGTACATTGTAATTAAACTATTATATCTTAAAAGGAACAAATTAAAAAGATTATTGTTAAATTAATAAAAAGTTTTACCACAATAGACTTAAATCTTCTTACATAGAGCAAATTTCGCTTCTCATAATTTATTTTCTTTCATTTTATTGATTGTAATTATAATTTCACAGGACACTTGTTAAAATAAACGTGTTTCGTTTGATGTAAAATGTACCCCACTAGTACCGAAAGACTCCTTTTCTTGCCTACCCGCGTGAAAATTATGGATGACCATTTTCAATTAAATAATAGAGTCAAACACTCAAAATGAGTGCTTGCTTTTGAATATCGAAATCTTCTTTTTCTTACTTTGACAATTTCCTACCACCCCACATCATTTAAATATTATAGTAAATTCAAGTTCCAATCCAACCCAAAATTCTCTTGTCCATATTTTTCAAGCCACCATGAAAGCAATCCACAACCCCCTTGTCACACATCTCCACCATCACAACCATCAACTAAACAAAAATAGAGTTCCCATAGTCTATGCCTACCAAGATGTTAAAACCTCAAAGAAATCAAATAGGCTTGGTGAAACATTGTCAAACCTTTTGAACATTCAAAAACCATACCAAAAGAATGATCCTCCTCTTAGTACTCATTCTAATTGGAATTCTTTGAACATTCATGAAGATAAGGCCAACACACCTACCATGTCCCCTAAGGAGGACATATCCCATCGATGGCGCGACATTCATGGTGTTCAAGAATGGGAAGGTCTTCTTGATCCACTCGACCCGTTGCTTCGTAGAGAAATTGTTAAATATGGTGAATTTTCTCAAGTAACTTATGATGCATTAGATTTTGACTCATTCTCTGAGTATTGTGGAAGTTGTATGTACAATAGTCATAAATTGTTTGACAAGTCAGGCCTTAGCAATAGTGGCTACAAAGTTAGTAAGTACATCTATGCTATGTCACACATAGATATGCCCCAATGGCTTGAAAGATCAAGATTGACATACACATGGAGCAAAGATTCAAATTGGATTGGTTTTGTGGCAGTGAGTGATGATGAAGAATCGCGACGAATTGGGAGGAGAGATATTGTTGTGGCTTGGAGAGGCACTGTGACACCTTCAGAATGGTATGAAAATATGCAGAGGAAATTAGAGCCAATTGGACATATGGACTCAAAAGTGGAACATGGTTTTCTTAGTATATACACATCTAAGAGTGATTCAACTAGATACAACATATCAAGTGCCTCAGAACAAGTCATGAAAGAATTGAAAACATTGGTACATTTTTACAAAACAAAAGGTGAAGAAGTTAGCATCACAATAACAGGACATAGCCTAGGGGGTGCACTTGCTCTACTAAATGCTTATGAATCAGCAGCAAATTTTCCAAAACTTCCAATTAGTGTTATTTCTTTTGCAGCCCCAAGAGTTGGAAATATTGCATTTCGAGACGAGCTTTACCAAATGGGAGTCAAAATTTTACGCGTTACAGTGAAACAAGACTTGGTCCCTCGAATGCCTGGAATAGTTTTGAATGAAAGTTTACAAAAATTCGACGATTTTACCGGGACATTAGAGTGGATTTACACACATGTTGGTGTTGAATTGAAGCTTGATGTTAGGTCTTCACCTTGTCTTAAAAGGGGGTTCAATTTCATAGGGATTCATATGCTTGAGACATACCTTCATTTGGTAGATGGTTTTGTGAGTACTAGTTCAACATTTAGGTCTAATGCTAAAAGGGATGTGGCACTAGTGAACAAGGCATGTGATATGCTTGTAGATGAGTTAAGAATTCCAACTTGTTGGTACCAATTGGCCCACAAGGGGTTAGAGTGTAATTCATATGGTAGATGGGTAAGGCCCAAAAGAGATCCAGAAGATATTCCTTCACCTACTATGGAAGAACATAGTCATGATGAACTTGTATTGCAACAAATTACTTGTGGTTTTTGAATCCTTAAATATATATAATAGATGTTTAAGTTACATGATAAAATGATACTATACCTAAAGGTATTCACTCAGTATAAACATTTTCTTTGCGATTAAATAAGTTCTTCTAATATCAACTAGGGAAAAAAACAACAAAGAGTAACTTAGTAGCAGAAAACAAAACTAAATAAAAAAAAAGGTGGATAATATTTTCTGGATTGAAATATTACTCCTCATAGGAACGATATATCTAGGAAAAACACATTTAATCTCAAGGAATGTATCCGGATATATCTAGGTAAGCATGAATTTGGAATTTTTATAGTAAGCTCAAAAGAACAAAAATAGTTTTCACAAAAACTAAATTGAATTAGGCCTAACGTATATCTCATGCACAAGGGAACATATCCAACTATTTTGCCTTTTTTTTTTATTTTTTATTTTTATGGGAACAGACCCTACACGAGGCTCCCACCTCTCGTGCACAGTCAGGGGTTGAGCATCACCCCCAAGCCTTAACATAAATAAATAAAGTAAAAAATACAAGGAGGGGGACGTAAACCTTACCTCCGATCCTATGGTGGTTCATAAGTCGGCTAACCTTTTAAGATCGGCTAACTCATCTCCGATACAAAAAGGAGACTAACTATAACTAGAAAGCAATAAACCTATGAGAGGACTCCTCCCGGTACAAATCGACTAAGAAAGCATAAATGAGGGAGACTCTCCCCTTCCATGAGAAAACAAGAAAGTAACCTACACTAGTCCTATTCAACTATGCTACGTACCATACATAGCTAAATTGAAGAAGAACAAGTATATGAACCTTCTATCTCGCATGGGGTGGGAAAATTCTTTTCATCTTTGCCCTTTGTAGTTATGTCGTACCAAGTAGATCCCAAGGAAGTATGCAACACAACAATAGCAGCTAAGGGGGGTGAAAGGAAATGATATAAATGGAGCCATAGCAGCCAGCAACCTTGGGGTTGTTGTTAAGGAAGCTGAGGGACAGAGTAGGTGTAACATGCATTTTGTATGTAGTGCAGCCCTGACTTGAACAGCTGGTCGGAAGTCTATCAGTGTGTGCCTTGAACTTTGCATGGTTCCATTGTTGTCGACTGATCAGGGATGTACCTGCACATCCACAAATAAACCAAGAAGGAGCTCCTAGGGTGCAGCCCTGGCTTAAATATTTGACTGAAGGTGCCTTGCACTTTGGAAGGGTCCATTGTTGCTGTTTGATATGCCTGCACATCAGCAAGTCAACAAGCAAAGAGTTCCAGGTGGTTGTTGTATAATTAGCATTGTGTTTGTTGGAGCTCCATCTTCTTGTCTTCTCCTCAATGAAAATAGTCAAGGAGTTCCAAAAGACTTGGATGAAAGGGAGCTGCTGCAGGTGTTGAAGGACTACAGTAGGTATGCATGAAGAGTTGATGGGAGTAGGTGAGGCCCTTGCAATTGTGGCTGTTATGTCCCTTTGTCTGTGACTTTGTTTACCTGCACAAACAAGCAAATAAAGAACCAAACAAGCGTGATAGTTGTAGGGGTTGTTGCAAACCTGTAGGCAGCTTCTTGTTGCCTCCAAAGGAGAATTGAGTAGCTCCTTTGAAGGTATGTTATGTGCCTGCACATAATAATTAAAGGAGCAAGGAGGTTCAAGAGTTTTGGGAAGCAGTGGATCTGCTGCAGGTGTTGTAGGGATGGAATATGTATGGGTGTAGGGCTGGTGTGTTGGTGAGGTCCTATCTTGGAAGGCTGTAGTCTCTATGTTGATGCCTTTTATTTGCCAAGGTTCCCCATCAGTTGTTGTACCTGCATAAAAACCATCACAGAAAAACAAATAGCCAACCAGACAGAAAAACCAGGCTGGGTCTTGTGTATGGGTCTTGGAGATTCTATTTGCTTTGATGGTTGTATCTGTGATGTCTTCTATGTAGTTATTGTCAGTGCATGTTGATGAATCAATCCAGCAACCTGCAATAATACAACAAACAACCAAAGGCAAGAAAGAACTTACACCAGCTAGCAAAAAGGAAAGGACCTCCAAGAGTGCTTTGGGGTCTGTTAGGATTTTCAACGTCGCTCGACTAACGTCTCCAATTATCCAATTTAGTTGAAACTTCTTGAGATATACCCAAACATCCCTTTCTTTAGTTCTGCAAGATTTGGAGGCTTTTTGCACAAGTTGGAAAAAAGGCACCCTCTTTAGGCTTAAGGCAGCTGACTTTTTCAAGGTCGCTCGCCTAACGTCTCCAATTGTCCATTTGTGATGAAACTTCTTGGGCCTTATCCCTATAGTATTTGTTGCAATCCTACAAAGTTTGGAGGCCTTTGGACAGGTCCACATGGTGCAACTCACCCTGCACATCATACCCTGCTGTAGCTTAGTTACAGATGTTGCAGGGAAGAGGTTGGCTTGAATAGGAGGCTGAAGAGAGGTCCTAGCATGCCCTGCTGTAGCTTCTCTTCTGCTGAGGTGCTTTGAACCTGTAAAGACAATTGGTAAGGAGTACCTGCACCCACAAACAAAAACAGAAAAACCTACAAACAAAAAATTCTGCAAAATGACTTGTAGGTGTTCTCTGAGAATTGCATAATGGTGGAACTGCTGCTGGAGGATATTGTTGTTGATAGAGGTAAGATGCAGGCTGAAGTTTCTATACAAAAGAGTCCCAGAACAGGATCTTGTGTTACTGCAACCCTTAGAGTAAATCCAAAAAGGGCCTGCATCAGGTGAGTTAGGCAAGCTCCCAGTTGTGGCATGTTGCATCCTGCTTCTGCTGTTGCTGTTAGGTTGCTGCTGATGATGATTAGTGGCATTCACTTCTGCTGATGTAATGGAGCTTTTGCAATTGATGTTGTTGAGTTGATGCAGGTCTATGGTGGGTTGTTGGTCCTTAACCATTGTTCCTGCATAATTTAAACCCACAAGAAGGGAACTCCTAGAGTTGAATGAGCCTCCACCTGCTGTTGATGTACTGTAGTTGCTCCATGTGCTGTTGTGGAGTTGTTGTATGTATGTAGATGGTAGGTGATGTATGAATTCCAGGCTCAGCTGCTGCAACACCACAACATGGCTCAAAGTTGCATGATACCTGAACAATGAGACACCCAACAGTAAACAAAATTGGAACTTAAGCTTCCTTTTTGATGGCTGTTGAGTGTGGATCCATGTGTGTGATGTTGTGTTGCTGGTCTGGGTTGTTGTTGCTGCATGCTCTTGAGTGTTGTGATAGGTGGAGGTTCTTGTTCTTGGAGGGTGCAGATGTGTAGAGTACCTGCACAAGGCTTCCACACAAGAAGGCACTCCTACTCTATCTTTTACTTCTAGCATTGTGTTATTATTTCTACTGAAGTAATAAACAAGGGAGACTCTCCCAATAGGAAATAACTAGGTGGAATAAGAAGAAGTAAAACAAAATATAGGTAAATAGTCTATTACACATTGGGAATGAGATCAGTCAAGAGGGTAGTTTGATTCTTTTCAGAGTTTTCCTTCTGAAACTTGCCATTCCTAGCTTGTCCATCTTGATGTAACCTTTTGTTTCCTGTGGTAGCTGCTGGAGGTTGTAGAAGTGTTGTGTATCATTGAACATATGGCTGCATTTTGATAAGTTATCTGCAGGATGGTTTGCTTCTCTGAATATATGTTTGCACTGAAAGAATTCCAATTGTTGGACCAGGGATTGTAACTTTGTAACATATCTGTGAATACTCCAAGGTGGCTTAAGGTCTTGTTTCAGCCACTTAGTCAATAATTCAGAGTCAACTTCCAATATCACTCTATTATGTCCATGTTGAATACACCAAGTAAGGCCAATAGTTGCTGCCTGCACCTCTGCTTGGTTATTAGTACCCATTCCCAATGGAGTTGCAAAGGCATATATTAAGTTACCATTGTGGTCTTTTAATATTCCCCTTGCTCCAATTTTCCCAGGGTTGTCTAATGTACTCCCATCAGTATTCAATTTCACAATGGAAGATGGAGGTCTGATCCACATAACTTTGGTCACTCTTATGTCTTGTTGACACTGTTCTATCATAGGAACCAGTTCCTTCCAGCTCTGTGGCCACTTAATGTAGGGGAAAGCAGTGTGTATCAGCATGTAAAGGTCTGATTGCAGACAACAAGTGGATTGGTAGTGATTGCAGCACTGATTTCACCAATGTTGCTCTGCCTCCATAGCTCAACACTTTAGTCTGCCATCCTCTGATTTTTCTTAGAACTTTGGACACCATACTTTTATAGTAAATGATTCTCTGCCTTCCAATGTAGAGTGGACAGCCCAGGTAAGTAATGGGACCATGTGTACACTTGAAGCCTGTGATCCTGCTTATCCTATCAATAACATCTGGATTGGTATTAAGAGAAAGCATGAACTGACTCTTGTCCTTGTTGATTAGCTGGCCTGAAGTTGTTTCATAAACCTTCAAAGTCTTGGTAATAAGAGTCATGGACAAGTTGTTGGTAGCAGTGAAGATGATCACATCATCTGCAAAGCTCAAGTGGTTCACTTGGGGGCCCTTTCTTTCCATGTGGAATCCAGTATATAGGTAGTGTTGGTTAAGATTATTCAGCATCCTGGATAGTACTTCTGCTCCTATAATGAATAAGGCAGGTGACAAGGGGTCTTCTTGCTTGAGACCTCTTGTGGAATGAAAAAATCCATGTCTTGCCCCATTGATGATGACTGAATACCAATTGTTAGACATGATCCTCCACACCATATCAATAATGACTTCTCCAAATCCCATCCTTCTCATGACCATACAAGTGAAGGACCAAGAGACCCTGTCATATGCCTTAGCCATATCCAACTTGATCACTACATTGTCCCCTACATTGGGTTTCTTAATGTTGTGAATAATTTCCTGTGCCAGTATTATATTTTCTGATATGCTCCTACCTTTAACAAATCCTGAATGATTGTCTGAAATGAGCTGAGGTAAAATGGGAGCAAGTCTGAGACAGAGTAGTTTGGATATGATCTTGCTAGTGAAATTGCTGAGGGAGATGGGCCTGTACTCTGACAGTTTGTTGGGGTGTTCAGTTTTAGGAAGTAGAACCAAACATGCATGAGATATGTACCTGGGAATACAGTGACCATTGAAGAAGTGTTGCACTAGCTTCAGCAGATCATCACTAATGATATCCCAACATGATTGAAAGAACTTGCCACTCATGCCATCTGGCCCTGCAGCTGAAGTAGGACTCATAGAAAATACTACCTCCTTTAGCTCCTCCTTTGTAGGTATGGATTGTAGTAGTTCATTCTGCTGATCAGTAACTATCTTTGGGATACATTTAATCACATCTTCATTGATTTGTTTCTCCTCAGCAGTAAAGATTCTCTCAAAGTGTGCACAAGCTGCACTTGCAATATTGTCATCACCCTGGATAGAGTTTCCTTGTTCATCACTGATCTGATGGATGAACAGCCTTCTTCTTCTCCCTCTGATGATGGCATAGAAATAATTGGTATTAGCATCTCCATCTTTGAACCAGTGCAATTGAGTTTTTTGTTTTAAAATGGATTGCTCTATCTTCAAATATCTGATATACTGGGCATTTATTTGACTTAGCTTGGCTCTATTATCTTCAGAATTGTCATTGATGATATTTTCTTCAGCTTGCATCACCTGTTCCTCAAATTGTTTGACTGAAGCAAATATATCACCATATTGATTTCTAGACCAGTGGCTAAGGGTATTAGAGACTCTTTTTAGTTTTTGATGGAAAGTCCTCATTGGATTTCCATCCACAGGTCTTTCCCAGCAAGATCTTACAGTATCAAGGAAGTTTTCATTTTCAACCCAACAGTGTAAGAACTTGAAATATTTGATAGTATGACTTTGTCTTTCAGTACATTCCAGCAGGAGAGGGCAGTGATCAGAACCTGTAGAGGCCAGGTGATTAAGAATGCTCACAGGCATGACCTCCAACCAAGCATCATTGACCATGGCTCTGTCAAGTCTCTTCCATATTCTGGCATCTGCATCTCTCTTGTTGCACCATGTGAATTATTGTCCATGAAAACCAAGATCAGTGAGTCCACAAGCTTCTATGATACTAATGAACTCAAGGCTCTTGTTCATGTTATAAGGTTGGCCCCCCATCTTCTCTTCAACATGAGTAATTACATTGAAGTCTCCAATGGTGCACCAAGGTTCTTCCCTATCAGAGAATTGAAGCATCTTGTCCCATAGTTCTCTTCTCATGTAATCTTTGCATTTGGCATATACAAAGGTAATGAGATATTGTTTAGGCCAAGCTGCATGGCTGATCTTACAGGTAAGCTGCTGTTCATCCTGATCCACAAGATTGCATACACAGTCTTTATTCCAAAATAGCCATATTTTATTGTTGGAGTTGGACATGGCATTATCCATTCCCAACTGAATTCTGTAGAAGTGGAGTTGTGATTTGTTGGAGAAAGGTTCCAGCACTGCAATCATAGAGAGCTTGTGGTAGTCTTTCAACCTTTGAAGTCTGTCTAAGGCACCTTGAGTATCAATACTCCTTGCATTCCAACAAAGTGTACTAATCATAATAGCATGTGGGATTTGGACCTTGTGTTGATGTTGCTTTTGACAGCAACATTATCTGAACTGCTGATGGAACTTTGTTTACTCTTCTTCCTTTCTTGCTTACTTTTGGATGGTGGCACATTCTTCTCCTTTTCTTGCTGATTTTCCTTATGCAATGAGGCTGTCATAGTGGATCTGAATGCCTCCAGATGGTTTTCTTGTTGTTCATCCTCCCACTGGTCAGGGTCTTCCTCATCTTCAGAGTAAGTGACCCTATATTCATCAGATAAGTCTTCTAAACTGCCTTCTTCACTCAGCATCTGCCTCTCATTGGATACATCATGAATTTGCAGAGGTATGGCATGATCAGTAACTGAGTACTCTTCTTCAGAATCATCTGATATGGTTTTCTGATTAAGTTCACAATGCTCTATAGAAGGCACCTGAATCCCTGCTTGGTTTTCAACCAAGACATAATTTACTCTTGGCTGAGTCTTAAGCTGTGGTTGTATAGTCTTTCTCTTTTTCAGTGCCTCCCTTTTCTTTTTACTCAGTGATAGAGTAGATTGGTTATTCAATGAATAAGGTGTTGCACACTGATTTTGTTCAGTATCCCCTTTATCTGGCACCTTGACTTGCAAACTTTGCTCTGTAGTATGTTGCACATCTGTTTGTTGACTGAGCAATGGAGTAGCTTGAAGAGTGGTTGCAGGGGTTTCATAGTCTTGCCTATGGTCAATCAAATTAGATTCCCTCCCCTTGGTACCCCCTTCCTGCAGGTTAGTAGGGATCTCCTGACTTCCCCCTTCCTTACTTCCTTCAACTACTTCAGCAGCATCAACAGATAAAACATTCAATAAAGTAGTGGGGGAGCCATGGGGGTGTGGGAGCATTAAGTCAATACCTGGGTTTGTAGCATTGATTTCATTGGCTTCCACATTGTTAATTGAATTAGTAGCATGCCTGGTGATCTCATTACCATGAGTTCCTTGATTCTTTGGCTGTTGAGAGGTGGTAGCATCATTTCTATGGGGTTATCTCTGAACTTCAGAGATAACATTACCTTTTTGAGTACTTTGTGGTCCTGCATTTGAGTTAGTGGGCTGATCTTGTGGAACAAGATCAGTATAAGTATTGGAGATAATGGAGATAGCTTTAGGGTTAGAAGACTTACCTGAGCTTGTGTTGTTCTGTTGCACTGGCACATATTTACCTTTGGCTTGTACTGCTGTGGTTTTGATGCCCTGGTTCTGCTGAACAGTACTGAGTCCTTTATTTTGCTTTCTTTTTTGAATTTGCCAACCATTTTCCTCCCTATTAGCATTGGCATTTTGTGTTTGAGGTGGTATATTAGCTGCTGAATGGTTGTTCTGAACTTGAATCCTGTCAGCTTGTGGATGTTCATGGTCTTTAGACTTGGCTGCTGCAGTTCCTGCTTGAGAATTATTTTGTCTATTTTCCTCTTCTCTTCTCTTCATAGTACAGGCAGTATGGTTGTGACACTGGTGCTTGCAGTGCTGGCAGTACTCAGGCACTCCTTCATATTGAATAGGTTGCCATCTTCCCTTGCCATTCACATCTTTTTCATAACCCATCCAGATATGTTGGGGTCTTTTCTTGGTAAGGTCAACTTGAACCTTTACCTTAGCCACACTACCTCTGGTTTTCTTGTATGTTGCCAAGTCTAAGAACAATACTTTCCCAACTGGAGATAACAGAGGTGTGACCACTTCCATATAGTAGCAGTGCCAAGGCAGTTCAGGTATGATTGCCCATACTGGAACCAAAGGAGTTTCCTCTTCTGGTTTAAATGTTGGAGTCCACAGTTGCAATCTCATAAGTTAGCCTTGGATATACATTTTACCTTTTGACCAAACTGTGGAGTGATCAAACTCATTTTCCAAATCAATGTATAAATGTCTAGAGTTGAAATGAGTCAGTTTCACTCCTCCTTTAAGCTCTATTTGGAGGATAAACTCCTTTCTAATTACTTCCATTCTAGGCAAGGTATGTGTAAATTTTCCAACTAGAGTGTATTTACATCTATCTGCTAGGTTAACCATGAAGTCTTCCTCTGTAAACAACACTGCAGGGTATCCTTGTTTGGTTGTAATTTCAGGAGGTGAGATATGTATTGGAGCATTCTGAACACGTTCTTGGGCTCTAAGCCTAGTTGCTAGAGTATGTGTGACCACAGGATTTGGTGGAATGGGATTATTAGGATTGGGATTTCTTATTTGGGTGGTGGTTTTGGTGGCAGGATTATTTCCAATAGCCCAGGCCTGAGGCACCACATGATTAATATGATTAGGGACAGCAAGGCTAGTTCTATTCACATGGGGTCTACTAGGTTCAGTTCTAACCGACTTATTTTTTACAGGTTCAAAGTTGTTAGAAATTATCAAAGGTTGGTTATTGGGAATGTAAGGAGTATGTTTGGTTTGTTTATGGGTCTGCTGCTGATCAGTAGCATGGTCTTCTTGGACTTGGCCCTTACTCTTTTGTTTATTTATCTCTGCAGCAACTATCTGAGTACTAGGGGGTTGATCATTTATAACATATTGAACTGGTTGCAGATTCACATTGGGTCCCTCACTCAACTGTGCAGGTTGTTTTTGCACATATCCAGTGGAAATGTTCCCCTGTGCATTATGTTTATTCACAAGGCCAACATATTGAACTGGAGCCTGCATTTCCTCAGAGTTCTTGGACACAGAGAGTTGCATATCAGAAGTTCTAACAGTAGAGACCTTAGCTATAGTATCTGGAGGAGCCACTGTAGGACTACTGTTGCATTGCTGATCAGCACCTCCTTTTGGGACATGATCATGATCCTCAATGCATTCCAATATGTGCACTTTACCCCTTTTCTGCTGGTATTGGTCATGAACTAACACACCATCCACAGTTTCAGCTTGAACATACATGTTACAGTGTTCTTCAGCTTGAGGAGTGTCTCGATGATATTTTGAATTTGAGCTTTTTGGCAATAATTCGAGGCACCCTTGATAGCTTGGAAGCTGTATAACACGTTGATGAACCTTTTGGCATTGGTCTCCAGTACATTGGATCGCCGGAGCTCCGGCACCACCACAGTCGTCTTGATGACTTTTTGAATTTGAACAATTTGGGAAAGATTCGAAGTTCCCTACCTAGATAGGATGATGCACACCCCCATTGTGCTTCTTTTGGGGTTGATGTTGTGCTGGAAAGTTCGTCGGAGCTCCGGCGAGAAATGTATTGTCAGTGTTCCTGGAGATATTCGAAGCTTTTGGTGAGGAACTGAGATGGCGCTCATGGGTGGGAAGATGCGCAGCATCTTGTAGAACATATTGGCATTCATCTTGTTCGATTTGGGTCACCGGAGCTCCGGCGCCGCCAGCACTATGTTCGCTGGCATTGGTTCCTCTGGCGAAACATATACCCAAAGATTCATCTTGGCATGGAGAGCAAACCCCTGCTACTGCGCCATCACCAACATGGCCAGAATCTGCTCGAATTTGGAGGCGCAGTTCATGCGTGTGTGCTGCGGCTGTTCTTGCAGATTGCGCCTCTTCATTGTGCGCACTGATATCAATTTTTTCTTGTGAAATTTGGACTGTATGTTGTCCTTTTGATGAAGATTCATTTCCTCTAATTCCTTTTAGTTGAATCAATCCACGACTTTGAAGATAGTTGATTTTTTGAAAATGTTTTAGCTCCTCAGCAGTGATACAAGTATTGATCGCTTCATTGTTTTGCTGATTAGAGGAGCTATACTTGGAATTAGAAGTTGTAATAACTTGCGTTGGATTCGTATTGACGGGATCTTCGATCCCATCTTTGGATCGAAATTTTCCGATATCCGGTGGTGGGTCCACCTGCATTTTTGTTTTATGACTAAAATGCCCTTCCTTGAGAGCTCTTGCTAGATAGAAGTTTTAGAGAGAGAAAGCGATCAAAAAACAGTATCTTAGGTCCTTCGCTCACATGTGCGAATTTTATTTTTTTTAAAGTTAAATTTGGAGCTGCTGCTCCATTTTATTTATCTCAATAATAAGTACAAATAACGCCCAAATGTAACTGGCAATTAAACTCTTCTAAACAAAATGTTTTTGTCACGACCCAATTCACCAAGCCGTTCTGGCACCCACTCTAAGATCCAAGTAGGAGAACCCTTAACCTTATACGAAATAAGCATTGCAGAAATTATAGAAAAATTAAATAATAAACCAAGAAGTTCTATTAGACCTATATTAATGCAAAGCTCAAGTTTTATACAATATACTGTCTAAAAACCCCAAGGATACTCTAAAACAGGTACAAGACAAATGAAAAGACACAGCTCCAACTGCAAGGGAGGAAATTAGGAGCTGTCGGAGGATCATCTTCACTTTCACTAGGGAACTCCACTGACCCTGCAATCAGACTATGCCAAATGGCATAGCAAGATTAGTATCACTACAAACAACACGTACTGGTAAACATCATATTTCAATCTGACACCTACCGCATAATATATATACAGAAAAATAAGAGAGATCATAATAATTAAGTTTTATATACCTTTCCACCCTAACTTACCAACAACTCCTTCCTCTCACCTTTATAGTTCTTCACCCATCTACTAACCACAGGTTCACTACCAACTCTAATCTTATGAGATTGAGGACTGTGGTTTATGGGCTCACCATGCTTCCGTTGTGCCCTAACATTTAGCCAACCGACGACCCTACCCCCTCATGGGAAAATCAACTACCACTAGTCTTAATACGTTTACCTTATCAGACATGACTTAGTTATCTCATAACCTCACTTTTTAACTAATTATGGTTCTTACATAACAAGTACAACAACCACTACCACCTGATTGAAGCTCCAATAAAACCAACTCCCTACTAACAAGTAACCTCCCCTATTTGGCCCGAAGGTATAGGATATCACACATATCATAACATGGCCTCACAACTTTCTACATTCTTACCCACGAATAAGCCTATACTAACTCTCAGTCCCCAATTATTAACACTCATAGAATGGACGAAGGTTCCTTCATAAAATCTTACTTTCTAGTTCATTACAGCTATACTCAATAGTCCACAAATAACAGATATTATAAGGTCTTCTCATGGAACCATCCACACACATATTTGGCCCTCTCATGGGACCCAGACTCAACCATATATGTGTCAAAATTTGGCACCTAATCTAATTATGTGTTAGAACTTGATACCCAATCCGATTATGTGTCGGAATATGACACCCGATCCAATTATGTATCAGAATGTGATACCCGATCCTCTCAACCATAAAGTCTACATGTACGATCAAAATAGGCAGATAAAAACAATGCATATATATAAAATCACTTAAGTTTTGTATTGAATTTAGAAAGGTTGTTAACCCCTAGGGTGAATCATAATCCTTCTTATTTCTTTTCTACCAATATACATATAATTATAGAATTTACGAACACACGAGTCTAAATACGGTAATCCCACCACCAATCTTCCCCAAAAATCATTACACCACTTTCTTACCAGTTCACCTCAAGTTAGACCACTGATAATACTCGAATTTATACCGGTAACCTGTGGCCAAGAACCTAATTATGAAACCCCTCATTAAATCCCTTCATACTACGCAGTAGGTATATAATTAACTACTCATATAAGAAAAACCTAGCTTACCTGGTTGCCAAGCAGTTGTGGAGAGATAAATCAGCTCCAATCCTTGATTTCAGATGTTGGACGGGCAAAACAGGTTTGAATTCCACCGATTGGAAGTTCTTTGGGGCTGAGATTCCCTCTTTCCTCCTTATTAAGCCTTGGGCAGCCTTTTTGAGGGTTTTTCAATAACCTTCATCCATAACTCATATATTGAGAGCAGTAGGGAAATAAGAAAATCACAACTTAAGTTTTTCATGATTTTCTACTCTGGTGGTAGCAATCCCGTTGGAGCGGCCTCGTTGTGTCGGGACTATCCCGCTCTGGCGGGATCATAGGGCCTAATTGACTTATTTCTCTTGCAATTTATCCTGCTCTTAATTAATGATGGTTCAGATCATTATAATAGATACCAATTCACCCTTCATTCATCCCTAAATGATACATGGGAAAAAGGTAATGAACTTATTAGGGTACGCTTGAAAGAACGACTATTGACCAAGGCATGCGGAAAGTCCGAGTGCTACGGAGTAAAGCATGAAATTACCTTAGATGATACTGGATGAGGATTACAATAAAAAATCAACTCGGACTGACAAGATCCATTATCGGTACCATCCCACTCTAGCGGAAGCTTCCTACTAGAGCAGCGCCGTAGGGGCGGGATACCTGTCACTCTAGCGGGACATCGCGGATAATAACTTGGGGAGAAGAATGGTTTCTCCCTATTTTTCTTACATTCACCTTCTAGCTTTCCAAATTACTCTCAATCTACTTGCTCTGAACGTCTACTCTACTGTAAGAATCTAATTCAATACTTAAATCACATCACTATTTACATTCTAATGATTATATGGGTAGTTTTTTACTTTTTTGAAATAGCTTGTTTGCATTGGTAGATTAACGTATCATGGACCCTTCCCTTACGTTCATAACATCTTTACGATGTCTTGGGCATAAGGTTAACAACGGATTTCACCCAAAATGGTTCAAAACAAAGGGGTGTGGAAGTTGAAAAGTTTTCTTGGCCAAAACTTCAATTAAGCGAAAATTCTTTGAATAAAAGGGTATTAGGGTACTTTAGGAGCACTGATCTGTAAAATTTTTGAAGTAAACATGTGATTTGGGGTGGGGAGGCACGATGAACACACCTTCTTTTCTTCCCAGATGAAAGTCGCTCTGGCAGCCTGCATCCCGCCTTGGCGGGGATGCTCTAGCAGGATCCTGCCACTCTGGCAGGATTTCGTCAGACAGTGGCCTCACTTATTGGGTTTTTTTTCTCCCACTCCTTCTTCTAACCCCACTTTCATACTTATACCATTGAATTCTAATTGTACTTTTCATACTTATACCATTGAATTCTAATTGTACTTTTGTGACAACTTGCAAGTTTCAACACTATGGCTTACAATAATGACACTTTCGTTTATCCGCTTTCCTGATGCCTCTAGCCGGGAGAGACACCATGATTACAGGAATACAAAGTTCTTAGTTGAAAGGGGCTTCTCTATTAAAGGAGTAGCGGATAAGGCACCCACTTTCTATGCTCGACTAGAGGAGTTCGGGTGGGGCCCTTTGACTGAAACTCCTCCCTCTGCGTGCACAGGATGGGTGAGAGAATTTTATGCCCTACTCCTTATTCCCTACTCATCACTATATAAATGTCGTTCTAGAGGTACCCGATGGCTCCAATGCTGACTATGAGGCCAAGTTGAGGGAGATGGACTTGGAGTGGTTACAGGACACTTTAGTGGCTCCAGAGCTCCGAAATAAGGTCAATTGACCCAGTACAGAGGGCATCACCAGCAATGACTTGTTAGACGATACCAATAGATGGCTCGCTTGGTGGCCAGGAGGATCCTCCTTTCTGGTAACCTCATCGATGCGACCTTTCCATGGGCTCTAGTGTTGGCTTGCCCCATTCAAGGGATAGGCCTAAATGTGGGGACCTAGATTGTGTCAGAATGGAAGATGTTCTATCGGGGCATTAAGAATGTGTTCTTTCTATGGGGTCTGATCTCTGCCATGTGTAAGATGGCCGGGGTGTCGCTTCTGAATTATGATGAGGTACTTCTTATGGATCCCTCCTTCTACTCCTTACTGATCAGGTGGGGTTCTTCTTGAGAGAAGAAGAAATGGAGGATGAATAGAGTCGAGAGCAGTCGGGTAGCGGAAAGAGTGGAAAATGAAGGAGAAGAGGAGGAGGTCCCTCCCACTCAGTCGCAGCCACCTCTTTCAGCTTCCCAGGTGGAGGAGGAATTAGCCGCGGTCTAGATCCATCTAGGAGGCTTAATTTCCAGACCCTCAACTCCAGTACTGCCTTCTACTACCCTGTAGTTTGAGATGCTCCACCTCCAGTTGTGATGGAAGAGGAGGAAGAATAGGTGAGAGATTGCCTGATGGACCGGATATGGAAGACAATCAAGGTTATCTTCTTCTGCGTCGCTCCATAAAAAGAGCTACCCATTCTTAATCCGACTGACTTCGCTAAGTTCCCCTTCCTAAACAAGGCTTGGACAGGAGAGTGACCACTAGAGGACCTCGACTTGGAGGTTGACACTCCCCTCCTCCCCAGTTAGGACTTGTAATTATTTGGTTTTCCTCGTTTGGGCATGTAACAAAAAAGTTACTTCTTTCTTTACTACTCTTTGCATTTTGTAAGCACTTGGATGTTATTTCTTTTACTAACATTTTCCATACATGTATATATAACCCAGCTTATCACTATTGTTACTTGTTAGGTGATACATTGACCATAGAGATTAGTTAAATCATGCCTCAGAGATCATTGCAAAAGAAGGGGATTACCCTTGGGGATTCTGTCTCGCCTCATCTCGCTCTGGTGGAATGATTTTCACTCTGGCGGGCCTGCTGTGGCAGCATTTTTCAAGACAAAATCTCAAGAAAACTCCCTTGGAGTTTTTCCTGTCCTATATCCCTTTATGATTCGCAGGGCTATGACTTACCCGCTTGAGTTATTCTAGGTGAAGTTCAGTGTGGTCTCTCTTAGAATTCAAACCCAGCACAATGCGTTCGTAACCCCTTCCCCCATTATACTGACATAACAACCGGCGTGCACCACATACATAGACGCCTGTGATTATTGGGGAGGAATGCATCAAAATTTTATTTTTTAAAGAACCCATTTATAACCACAGTCTAGTAGGTACAACTTCACCCCCTTCTCATGATCTCCCAACCGATCTCGACTATCCCAATTTTATAGTTTCTCTATATTTACTCATCATTTCTATCCCCTACCATATTCACGATAGGTGATTTATAACAAGGGGGATAACATTCCCTCCAGTAAGTGCATCATTTGATCAAGTCAAAAATTTACATCATTAATCACCTGATCATCTATCATTAGGTTGTTGCATACACCCAGTCATGATTTCCCCTTTTTTGACCACAACTTATAGAAGCCCATGTAATTATATCCGACATAATTTCAATGAATTGGCATGCATACTTCAGAGTTTGCTAAGCGGTTTTAGCAACACTATGTACATGTTCTCATTAGATCACTCAGGCAAGTACATCATGCATTTAATCACATCATATAATTCAGACAAGTACTATATGCATTTAAACACAATATAACTCTGGCAAGTAAACTGTAGTTATAATTTCAAGTTACTCTACACACGGTCAATCAAGTAGTCGACACTACACACATAGTCACAAATTTGGAACCATATCACAGAAAAAAGTCAATGTCTTAACTTAATTCGCTTCATGGATGACCAATCAGCTAACCATGTATGTGTTTACTCAGCCTGTAAGGCCAGATACCAATTGGAACCTTCTCAGTTCTAATTTCTCTTGCTTGTGTCCCTTTAACCGCAACAATGACATCAAGTTTTACTTCGTTGAGATACCAATTGGAATCCACAAATACTAAATTGGACTCAACTCATACTACAAGAAATAGACAACACAAACGCAATGAAGAAATAGAACAACTTTCTAGGATATTTTATAGCTTCCCGAAGATTAGCTATGGACGTCAACACACCAATCTTCAGGAGTCTACTCCACACTTGCTCTTGCACTAGAAGACCGGTAACCTGAGCTCTGATACTAATTTGTCACGATCTAATCCACTGGCCCATTCGGGCACCCACTCTAAGATCTAAGTAGCAAAACCCTGAACCCTTATACGAAATAAGCATTATGTAAGTTATAGAAAAATTAAATAAAAAACATGAAGTTCTACTAGAACTGTATTTATCCAAATCTCAAGTTTTATACAAGATACTATCTGAAAACCCCCAATAATACTAGTCTAAAAATAGTACAAGATCTCTATAGAGCAGGACATAAGATAAATGAAAAGACACAACTCCAACCACAAGGGAGGAAAGTAGGAGCTGTCGGAAGATCATCTTCACCTTTACTAGGAAACTCCATTGACCCTGCAATCACATATGCCAAATGGCATAGCTAGAGTAGTATCAGTATAAACAACACATACTGGTAGGTATCACCAATCAATCTGACACTTATGACATAATATATATAGCGAACAATAAGAGAGATTATTATAATTAAGCTTTATATGCCTATCCACCCTGACTTACCAACAACTTTTTACTCTCACCTTTATAGTTCTTCACCCATATACTAATCGCGGGTTCACTACCAACTCTTATATATGAGATTGAGGCCTTTGGTTTATGAGCTCACCATGCTTCCGTTGTGCCCTAACATTTAGCCAGCTGACGACCTTACCTCCCTCATAGGCAAATCAACTACCACTAGTCTTAACTCGTTTATCTTACCAGGCATGACTTAGTTATCTCATAACCTCACTTCTTAGCTAACTATGGTTATTATGTAACAAGTACAATAACACTACTAGCTGATTGAAGCTCCAATGAAACCAAATCTCTGCCAATAAGTAACCTTCCCTATTCGGCTCGAAGGTATAGGACATCACATATATCACGACATGGAATCACAAGTTTCACCAGTCTTACCCACGAAGAAGCCTATACTGGCTCTCGGTCCCCAATTAATAACACCCATGGAATGGACGAGATTCCTTCATAAAATCTTACTCTTTATTTCATTACAGCTACACTCAATAGTCCAGCACAAATAATAGATATCATTGGGTCCTCTAATGGGACCATCCACACATATTTTTAGCTCTCTCATAAGACCCAGGCTCAACCATATACATGTCGGAATGTGACACATGATTTAATTATGTGTTAGAATGTGACATATGATCTAATTATGTGTCAGAACATGACACTCGATCTAATTATGTATCGAAACATGACACCCGATCCTCACAACCACAAAATCTACATGTACAATTAAAATAAAAAGACTAAAACAATGCATATATATATGATCACTCGGGTTTTGTACTCTATTTAGAAAGGTATTTAACCCCTAGGGTGAATCATAATTGTTCTCATTTTCTTTTCTACTCGTGACCTATGACCAAGAACCTAATTATCATTAAATCTATTCATACTACACAGTAGGTATAGATTTAACTCTCAAATAAGAGAATCCTAGCCTACATGGGAGTCAAGCAGCTGTGAAGAGATAAATCAGCTTTAATCCTTTGTTCCAGATGTTGGACGGGCAAGACATGCTTGAATTTCACTTGTTGGAACTCCTCTGGCACTGAGATTCCTTCTTTCCTCCTTCCCAAGCCTTAAGAATTCTTTTTGGGGATTTTTCAATAATCCTCATCCATAATTCACACTTTGAGAGCAGTAGGGAAATAAAAAAATTGTGATTTAAGTTTTTTCTCCACAATTTCCCTCTTTGGCGGCAGCAATCCCATTGGAGGGCCCCGCTGTGGTAGGACACTCCCACTCTAGCGGGATCATGGAGCCCAGTTGACTTATTTTTCTTGCTATTTTTCCTGCTCTTAATTAACGATGGTTTGGATCGTTATAGTTTTTTAGTTAAAATTTAGAGCTGATGCTCTATTTTATATATTTTAATAATAAGTACAAATAAGGCTCAAATGTATCTATTAATTAAACTCTTCTAAACAAAATGAAGCCCAATCTTCCTAACCCATTTCTCTATATAACTACGGGTGAAAAAAATTTCTCTATATAACTACAACTATCGAAAATGTAGTGCTTTCCTTATTGAGCTTGCGACCACTCCCTCCATGTCGCCGCTTGGAGCTGTTGGCAGGTTGAGCTTCCATTTCATCTTGCTTTGGTTTTTCAACACTTATTATGATGATACTCATTTTCATTCTCAGCTCACAGAAATAACTCCTTCTCTTTTTTGAATTTCTTTGATTTATGCCTTCATTTTCTTTTAGCCTTTTTTTCTTCTCTATAGAGTTGTATTCTGGTGGATGCAAAGGGTTCCTTGATGGAATCAGTAGAGATGCCACGTTTGAGAAGCTTGGAATGAAGCTTTCTATAAGTATCTTCATTTGTCCTTTGGTTTTCTTCTTCTTTTATTTTGTTTTGATTTCACCATTGTTTCAGTTGAAGCTGTTGGGGAGATATCTAGATGCTCCGGACATTCATTATAAAGCTCCTTCTAGCTTCCTTCTCCTGATTTCTTCATCTGACTTGAAGGCCCTCATTTTTTGCTGGTGTTTTTTTTTGTAAGTAGATATAGGTTAGGCTAAATAGCTTAGATCTCACAGTTATACATACCCTGTGTGGAAAAAACACTTTTTGTACTATCATAACTGTGAGATCCCGTGATGTGTTTCCTCATACATATGCTTTTCCTGATGTTAATATTCCCCATCTCTGATCTTTCTTGTCTTGATGTGCAATGTGGGTATTTGTGCTTTATCAGTGTTTAAAATGCTTCTACACTATTCTGATAGTTTATTGAAATTGTAGGTAAGTGTTAGATCCTCATGATTGTATACTTCATTTTCCAACTTGTCTACTAGTTTATTTGCCTCCCTGAACACATGTTTAATGTTGGAATGTGTAATATCAAGTAGTTCATGTATATCTTATGTTTCCTCTGCCTATCGCCATGTTATTTTCCATTCCTTTTTTATTATTTTGTGACTACTTTTGAATCTGTTTCTACCATTACTCCTTAGATGTTATTATTCATATAATATTTTAGGGCATTTAGTATTGCCACAACTTTTGCCTTCATATTGGTTCCCATATCTATTCTCTTAGCTTTTGCATGTATTATGCTCCCACACTCATCCCTTATACAGAAGCTATAAGAACTATCTCCTGGATTTCCTCTGCTTGCACTATCTGTATTACACTTCATCTTTCCCCTTTCATGATTTTCCCAATTAACAACATGATAGTGTAACCGAGACTTGTAATTGTTTAGCACTTTCAATATCCCTTCCCAATCTTTAGGAATGTCAATCCATGGATATTTTAATTTCATCAGTTGATACACACTGTTGATACACTGTATATATAACTATTCAAAGTCCATGTCCATCCCATATCTCCTAAAATTCTCCTTTTCCACAATTCCCACATTAACGCAGTTGGTATAGCCTGATATATAAATTTCAGCTTGGTCCTATTTGTAGCTTCCTACCAGGCTTTAATATTTTGCTGTAGTCCTTCATGAATTTGAACACCTATAAAATAAGTAAACTGCTTACATAGATTTTGGGCTATGGGAGCTATTAGAAAAAGGTAGGTCATATTTTCCTACTCATAGTCTTCACAACAGTAACATCTAGAAGCAATATGGATCCTCATCTCTTTAAGATTTTCTTCTGTTGCTATTCTGCACTTCCAACATCTCCACAATAGAAAATTTATCTTAAAAGGTATACCTTTACTCCAAATGTTATTCCACCAACTTTCCTCCCCCTTTCTTTTCTCATGATCTCATATGTGGATTTTAACATTGAATTCCCTATTTGTTTTGCCCATCCACCAAGGTTTATCCATGCTACCTCCACCATTTTTGGGTTACACTCTTCTACAATATATTTTGTCATTTCCTCTAAGATAAAGCTTCTCAGTCATTTCCTATACCATTCCCATTTATCACCAACTACTTCACCTCTAAATTTTCTTCTACTAATTCAGTTTCTTCAATGAAGTATAATGCTCCTTGTTTGGTCCAGTTATCAAATCAAAAATTGACATCTCCTGATTTCACTTGCCACCAAATATTATGTTTTATTTCTTCCATCACTTCCAACATTTTCCTCAATATATGTGATGCCCCAACTCCTTTAGCAATTACAGGATGAACTTTTTTACAGTACTTAGCTCACATGATGTTACTCCACAAAGAGGGAGTAGTTTTGAACTTCCACCATAGCTTACCAAATAATACTTTAGAAACATCAGATAAAGATTTGAATCCTATTTCTCTTTCCACCTTTGGATAGCATAGCTCCTTTCAGGCCACCCAATGCTTCCCTTTGTCTCCTCCTGATTTACTCCAGAGAAAGTTAGCAAATACTTGATTAAGTTGCTCAACAATCTTCTTAAATGGATTCATTGCTGATAACAAATATATTGACATGGATTGTAAAACGTTTGCACTCAAAATGAATCTTCCTCTATAAGATAGCCATTTATTCTGCCATAATAATATCCTCTTTTGATCTTTCTTTAGTAAATCTTCATAGTAAGCATTCTTCTTTCTTCCATAAAAAATTAGGCATCCAAGATAATTGAATGGGAAATATCCTTGTCTAATCCCTGTGATCCCCCTTACTCTAATACTTACTATTAGAGGTGTGTTATCATGAAGATAAAAGAATCTTTTACTTAGATTAACCATTTGACCTGAGACCTTCTCATACTCCCTTGGTACCCCTCCATCATCTTAATAATGGATTTCCTATCTCCTGAACAGAAAAGAATAGAATCATCTACATATGACAAGTGGTTAATTTTAGGACTCAATTTAGGCAGCCCATATCCCTTAAACCCCTCATCATCCATCAACCTATTTAAACCTCTATAGAGAACTTCAAAAACAATTATAAATAGAGTGTGTGATAACGAATCCCCTTGATTTACATCCCTTGATGATTGAAAAAAATCATAGGATTTTCCATTCACTAAAATAGAGTACCAATTGCTAGATATTAATCTCCACACCATGTTTATAATAGTCTTTGAAAACCAAATCTTCTCAATACTTTGATTAAGTAGAACCATGACATTCTATCATAGGCTTTAGCCATGTCTAGCTTAACCACTATATTTAGATTCTTCTTTCTCAAATTTATATCTTTTATGATTTTCTAAGCTAAAGAACATTTTCAGTAATACTTCTCCTTTTAATAAATCCTAATTAATTTCTAGATATCATCATTGGTAATAGCTTATTAATCCTCTCATGTAGCACCCTTGAGATTATCTTGTTGGAAAAGGTACTTAGACTGGTTGGTCTAAGATTAGTGAAACTACTAACTTGTTCTTTCTTTGGGATCAAAAACCAGATTTCTATGTGTTATATGCCTGGATAGTTGTTGTCCACAAAAGAAAGCATGCACCATTTTGCTAATAGCCTCCCCAATAATATCCCAGCAGCTTTGGAAGAATAAACTAGAGAAACCATCAAGTCTACTTGCACTTTCTGCATTAAGAGCCCAAACCACCTCCTTGACCTCCTCCTTGCGAGGTATTCTCCCTATCTCCTCATTTTGCTATGTTGTTACCAACTTTGGAATTAGATCCAGGAATTGGTCTTCAAAGAATGAAACTGCCTCCTTCCCAATATTGTCTGAGGTGTTCAACATATCTCCTTGAGCTGATTAAATTTTACTTAGTTGTAGTTTTTTCCTCCTCACTTTTACATAATTATAAAATAATCTTGTATTTATATCCCCATCATCAAACCACTTCATGCATACCTTTTGTTTCCAATATTCCTCTTCAATATGAAGATATTTATTCAATTCTACCTCAATCTTATTCAACTCATCTCTGTTACCAGTAGTAGGATTGATCTCCAACTGACACTCCTTCACCCTTATTTCCTCTTTTATTATTGTTATCTGCTGAAATATGTCTCCAAAAGTATCTTTACTCCACTTTGATAGCACCTTTTTAATCGTCTTCATTTTTGCCTGAAAAACCCAAAAAAGGATATCCTACAAAATCTACTTTTTAGTTTTCCTATACATGTTTCTTAAAGTTTGGATATTTAACCCAGATATTAAGAAATTTGAAAGGCCTCACTAGTATCTCCCCCTCCAAACAACATGATACATGTAAAGGGGCATATTCGAGCCCTTTCTCACAAGATGCATTACTTCACTAGATATGAGTATTCTGGTAAACTCTTAGTTACATAGAACTCTGTCTAATCTTTTAAAAATGCAAGATTCTTCTATTCTTCCATTCCACTATGTGAACTTACTTTCAGAGTACTTCAACTCAGTCAAAGCAAAGTTATTTATACATTGGTTGAACTCTACTGCTTCAAGTTGAGTAAAATCTAAGCCCCCTTAATTTATTCCATATTTATAATCACATTGAAATCACCAACTACCAGCCAAGGCATTGCGCATTCATTAGCCAACATCTCCAGTTCTTCCCAACGTTCCATCATCTCCATTATATCAAATCTAGCATATACTGATGTAATTAATATCACTATATTGTTTTTGGAAAACTTCATGGTCAGGTGCTGAATATTGTTTCTTATTACCTCTCCTACCAATCATCATCCCACATAATCTAAATCCTTGATGAGCAAATACAATAAGCATTTTTGCTTTCTAACTTTCTTTAATACTATTCCAATTTATGAGGACTTTGAAATGGCTCCAATAGAGCTATAAAATTGTATTTATGTCTTCCATTCAAGACAATTAATTTCTCAAAATATTTTTGAGATCACCTGAGGATATTCAAGAATATGGCCTTCCTAATCATCGAAAAATTTCTTCTAGCCTTTTCTTACTACTTGTTTTCACTTGAAGGAGAAGTGATGGTAAACTTGATTTACTTCATTTAGATCCACTCTCCAAGTGCTTGATTTGTATTGGGGATAAATATCCCTCTCTAACTATATTCTGAATATTTTCCCACATATCCTCATACTCTTTCGTATCTCTTCTTTGCTACTTCTCCTTCTTAGTTAACTCCTGTAAATCTGGACATTTCTTCCTTTTATCTTCTTCCCTTTCCCCATCTTGAGCACTGAGTTACACTCATCATCTTTTTTCTTTTCCCTCGATAAATCCCCATACCTTATTGATACTCTTTGTGTCCTCATTTTCCGTGCCTTTCTTTTTGTCAACTGTTTGTGATTTCATTAGTTTTGGATCTTATATATTCTCTAATGGGTTTTCTAAACCATCCTCTTTGCTGTTAGTCCCACTTTTTCCTCCCATATTTTTCTTTAATCCAAATTTTTTCTCTACCCATTGTTTAGTTTCTATCCCCCTTAATTTCATCAGTTGAATCTATTGTATGTCATCCCCTTCTTCCCCTTATTCTGCTAAGGCCCCAAATTTATTCTCTGTTCTCGCCTCATTTCTTTCCTTCTGCAGAAGTTTTTTTGTTCCAGACTTATTCCACTCTTCCTTTTCCTTCTCTTCTCCATCCTCCTCCATTTTTATTTTTATTCTCTTTGTATTGTTCTTGACCCTTACTACTCTGTTAGACCCCAATCTTTTTAAGTTGTTCTCTCTCCTCATTATGTGATTTTTCATTCTTCTTCTGTTTTTCCTCCACTTCCCCGTCCTTCTTTGGATACAGTTCTAGATGTATCACATAGAATTATTGATTATTGTGTCTTGGATTTTGCAATTCTTATAGTATTTTGGGACATAATTGTAATACCCTAATTTTTGTAAAGCCAAGACCTAGCCATCCTTCATATGTGTATGGAGTTGTATCGGATTATTTACAATTGTGTGCGGTATGGAGGTTAATTCTTTAGTGTGAAAATAGGTTTGGAAATGAATTAAGGTTATAACAATCCTCTGGCATAAAGTCGAGTTGAAAGCTTCCTTACCGATTTAGTTTCCATAAAAGATTTTCCTTGGGTAAATTTTAAATGATTATATCTCCTAGAATATAAAGAATTAGGTGGTACATCACCTATTATATTAAAGGACTTTGAGTCCGTTTTCCAACGCCACTAAGTTTGCCTTATTTTGAGTTTGGAGTAAAATGTTACGACCGTTTTACTATAGGCTTATAGGACACAAAAATTTACGACTCAACGCTATGACCGGTAGAGTTTTCTATGAGTCGTAGAAATCAAATCCTTAGAAAAATCCTACATGTCCTCCAGGGCTATTTTGATCTTTTTCCAAGATTTTTAGCCCTATCCTAAGTCATTTTTAAATGGTTTAACTGAGTATATCATCCAACTAACTAGTTTTCCTTTCATAATCATCAGTCTAAACCATCTAGTCTCGAGAAGCTCTCTCAAAACAAACCTAGGGTTCCTCTTCTTTATCAAGAACCCTAAATCTTTCAAGTAAAAAATTCAAGAATCAAAGAGAAGCCCTTAACCCAAGGTTTTCCCAAGTTCTTCCACTCTAAGAACTTCATAAAAGAGTTTCTTTCCTCGAGATCAAGCATGGAGGTTCCAAAATCAAAGGTTTTCTCCAAGAAAGATATTGTTTTTCGAGTTTTGATTATACTATCAATCTTCCAGGTATGTAAGACTAATCATAGCATATGATTGAGTTCATTCACGCGCCCTACATCAAATTTCTATCGTTAAACAATTGAGTTGAGTTTTAGCCCTAGTTTTTTAAGTTCCAAATGACTAATTTCTTCGTTCATTGAGTTCTATATAATTATGCATTGAGATTATTATTGATTCTGTACCTTGAATTCTTGAGATTTCTATTCATGGCTTCATTAGCATGAACCCTAGTCGAGTTTTGAAGTTCCATGAATTGAGTTCTTGAATTATTTATAATTCCTAGACTTTTATATATGAATTCCATTGTATTATTGTATATATATTATAATATTTCTTGATGTGTTTCTTGAGTGAGTCTTGTTGAGAGTATGGATTCGTGTTTGTATTCACATAAACCTTAAGTAAGATTTCATTTATATTTTATGCATTGATGGAGTTTTTAAAGAATAATTTGTGAATATTTTTGCATTAATCATTTTATGCACTATTTTAAGTTTAAAGAATGGCTATTTTCATCTTGATTGAGAAAGAGTTTTTGCATGAATTGAGTTTGAGAAGTCTCTTAATTATTATGTTAAGCATGAGTTTGAGAAATCTCTTAATTATTATCTTGAGCATGAGTATCTTAAGTATAAACGAGTTGAACATTATTACATTCTATTTTGAGATTGAATTGAGAAATTAAATTATATTTTTATTTTAAATGCATTCACTGAGTTAAAATTATACCTATTTTAAAGAGACGAGATGAGTTAAAGATTTTGAGCAAGATGTTTTGATGACGATGTAAATAATATTTTTTTTAAAAAAAGTGTAATGATTGATGAAGAGGTAATGATGATGTTTTGAGATGAGTTTGATATTTAAATTAAAAGTCTAACGAGACTAAATAATGATGTTAATATGAGCACATAGTTTGGGAGTAGTATTGAGCATTGAGTTGGGTAACATTTTAATTAACTCAAACCCATAATTACATAGCCAATGTAGGATAAAGGCTATGCCTCTTTTGTCTCAAAAGAAGACTTGATGATTGGATCCATAGATATTGATGTTCATTACTGGCAAGGTATTAGATGGATATGGCAATGACATTGCTTCATTGCATAATTGCTAGCTTATAAGTGATGGTTGCCAGTTAAAGAAACTCCCCAAGAGAAAAATATTATATTTTTAATATATTGAGTTGCATTTATTATTGCATATCATTTTAAAGCACTGTGTTATTCTATTTCATGATGTATTGAGTTAAGTCAGTTCGGAGTGAGTGTCTTGAGTTGAGATGCATGAGGTTAAGTATTGTTGATTGTGTTTCTTCTCAGCTATTGTATAAGCTCGTACATTTAATGTACTGACGTCATTTGTCCTGTATCATTTTATTATATATAAACATGTATTAGAGATTATCAACAAGCGCATCATTGAGGATCTACTTATCCAGTTTTGGTGAGACCTCTTTGCATTCGGAGGAGCTCCTTTCTTTCTAGTCATTCCTTTATTACTTAGTAGTTCTTTGAGGTAGCCGTGGACTTGTCTCAACACCTTCTTATGAGTCAGTTAGAGGCATCATAAACAGAGTAGAGTTGAGTAGAAGGATTCTTTTAGAGTGTTTTTTAAACCATAATTTCATTATTGAGTTTATGACGTTAAGTTACATTATACTTTGAGTATTTTTAATCTATTATTTATTTATTGATTGATGATGATTTTTCTAAATTTCCACTTGAGTTAATTATCTATTGAGTCGAGTATTCCGCTGAGTGATTGAATGAGTGATCAGACCAAGTAGTTCGCCTGGGGCCAGCGATGTTCTCCGAGTGCAGGCCATGCCTAGAGTATCCTCTCGGGGTGTGAAAAATTTGGTATTAGAGCATAGATTTCAAGAGTCCTAAGGTGTCTATGAAGCCATATCTAGTGGAGTCTTGATTATAGGTATGTCGTGCATCACACTTTTATTCAGAAGGCTATAAGACATTAGGAATTATTTCACTTCTTTCTTATTTTGAGTTTGTTCAATAAAGTTTAACTCTATAAAAGTTCCCTTCTAATTTGTGCATTGCTCAAATCCATTCGACTATCCCTTATACTCAAGGTGGTTGGAACAGTAAAGCTCAGATTCTTATTGATGAGTTACTTTCAGATAAAGTATTCAGAGAGTAAAGAGATGACACCATACTCAACAAGAGACGATTAATGTGCTTAAGCCTATTGATTCGAAAGAATGCACTCTTATTCACTTGAATCATGCATTGAGCCAAAGCAAGATATACTCCCAGACTCTCTTCCCTAAATTGTGATTCAAATGTTATCTTTGAGAGGGAAGTTATGCCCCAAATTACTTAGTGTTACCACTCAAAAGAGTGTGATTTGAGGTATTATGGGCTATAATTGGTAGAATTATCCTAGATCTCAAAAGGTGGAGTTAGAGGAGTAAAAACCAAATAGTGAGAAGGGTGGTTAATTGAGGCATGTATCTAGAGTTATGTATCATTAAGGTAGGTGATGGGGTTATAAGTGAAGTTTGTTTTGGTTTTGACTAAAGAGTAGTAAGTATCGTCTGACCTTTATGATAGAAGGTATATGAAGAGTTGTTAGTTAGGATAAGTTAGAGTACACTCAAACCAAGAGAAGAATTTTATATTGAGGTGTAAAGACCTAATATAGGCGTTGGATAGAAGGGAAGAGTCATCATGAGTTGATAGATCTAAGCTAGGCTTATAATTTTGAAGGGAGAGCCCTAGTATATTCATAGGGTTATGATCTTAATAGGTAATAAGTGAGTAAATAGTACTTAGGTTGTGAAAGGGAATGTGACGACAGATTATAGTTAGATAGACTATGAGATAAAGATCGATTACTTGTCATAATATCATAGATGGTGAGTGTCTCTTAATTTTATCTAGTCGTTGTGAATTTTTATAGTATGTGAGAGGTGTGTTATGTATATGTTTAGTACTAAAACCTAAGCTTGAAATTTTGATGAGCATTGTGAAAGGGGAGATAGCATTATGAGAGTGATGGTGATATTTTGAAATTTTCTCTAGTAGGCTTAACATAGCATATACGAGAGATTAAGATATTAGCTTGCAACAAGTGTGATGCTACAAGTGTGGTGTATGTGACTCTTAGATGAAAATAGTGAATGAGGCTAAGTCATTTGGTAAGAAGAGGCTTAAGATGTGTATCTGAGATAGTATAAAGTTGTATGAGGCTCTAATTTTATGAGTTGTTATGGTTTACTAGTTAGTATCCTTTAGCTGCCAATGTGTAGAAGGCTAGATGTGAGTTTTTCTTTTTCTTTAGCATCCATAAGAATTGGGTTGAAGGGAGTTGTATATATATAATGATGAGTCTCCTGTCATAGTTCAAGTTTCCTTCAACTAAGTTAGGAATATATGAACCTAGAAGATGATTATTAGCAGGCTAAAGAGAAGAGGTTAGATCGTAAGAGTTAGAGAAAGTTAAGAGAAGTATCTTAGAATGATGCCCTTAAAGTGGTTTGGTATCTTCGGGTATAGTATAACCGGAGAGTTTAATTATTCTTGTGAAAAGTGATACTCTATCATGTAGAGCAGTGTGCCTATAGATAAGTGTAGAAAATCAGTCTGTAGGCTAAGGGTATTGACCTTCGAGCTAAGAGGGAGATGATGAGGTAATGAACCAAAGTGGGTCTTGAATTTTAAAAAATGATAAGTTGGCTAGGATGAGACATCAGTGTGTTTCCATCTCTTACATTCCTTATATGGTAGTTGAGGTGATACCCTACACCTGTCTTGTGTATGAGAGCCATACCTTGGCCCAGACCCGTGTACTTCATGTTGATTCATGTTCATGCTCAGCTCCTAGAGTGAGAAGTGGTAGCTTCCTTCAACGATCCCGATCTTATTTCTTGAATCTACGAATTTCTAGCCATATGCTATATAGTACATAATATATGCTTTCATGTTTCGGAGTATACTCAGTTTCATAAATCCATGATAGGACTTAAAAGGTTAATGGGATCATGTTACATTATGAATGCTCTCATATCAGATTTCTTGAATGAGTCGTGCTTATGATATGTCGCTCTAAGACCTTCCAGTGTTCCTTTATTTTCAATCTTGATATGATGTTGATGATTGTAGATGAGTAGTGGCAGATGGGAGAGAGTGGGTGTTTCTTATTGTGATAGTTATGGTGTGCTTATTTCATTTAATGTTATAGACTCGGAGGAAGAGCGAGATGGGATCTTATTATGTGAATAGATAGTTAAAAGTATTTTGGTATACCTTTTGTAGAAGTTAATGCAATTGACGGTGTAGAGATGATAAGATTGGGATGAGAATTCTTAAGAGATGTTGACTTCAAATAATTCATAAAGTGGTTAGAATGATAGTTTTGCATGTGTGGTGTTCATTATGGGAGTGATTATAGTAGGTTAGTAATGTCCTCTTGTAATGTTTTCAAGTAAGTGTATTAGGATGATTATAGAACTAGGCTTGAATGTGATATTGATGGCATGTTAATGAATGCACAATGCATTAGGTACTTCTTGATTTGTACTCGATGTTGGTTGAATATAATAGAAAGGAGTAATACTCTTAAGATGAGGTTCTCTATAAAGGTGTAGAACATGAAGCTTGTGGTCTAGATTAGCATAATTATATTATGTCTAGTACCCTGTGACTTAACATTAGGCTTGAACATAATAAGAGCATGCAGTTAGACTTGGAGTCTTAGGACTTAGTGAAAGTAGTCATATGTATCCTTGTGGGAGTTATGAGTTGCAGCCGAGAAAAAGTTGTATGTAGAAAGAAAAGTATTTAAGCTCTAAATTTATCAGTCATGTCACTTAATTCATAGTGGTCATACTCTTATATCAAGCTCATAAGCCTCTTTCCTGAAGTTGTGAGAAGTTTCGATGAAAGCGTTGGAGATTATAGCCCTCTTCTCATTTTTGCTTCAGTGTTGATGTTGAAGGTGATGTTCCTATTCCTATCTTTGAGATAGTACCTTCTTGAGTTTGAGTAATTGAGTGAGTTATTCACGAGCTTGGGTCGTTGAGTTCCTGCATTGCATTCGTGCCTTCCAATGATGATATTGATGGTAATATTCTTTTTACCTATCTTAGAGTTGATGTTCATATCGAGTTTAAGTATATGATGAGTATTCTTAAGTCCGAGTAATGATGAATTGATTGTTTAAGTGTTTGAGTATCTGAGTTCTTGATTTACGCTAGTTCCTTGTGTAATTTCCTAGCTTGGTCATCATTAGAGGATGAATGATCCCAAGGGAGAGATATTGTAACACCCCGATTTTTTTTTTCAAACTAAGACCGAGCCATCCTTCATATGTGTATAGGGTTGTACCAGATAATTCATAATTATATGCATAAGTGGAGGTTAATTCTTTAGTGTGAGAATAGATTTGGAGATGAATTAAGATGATAAGGATCCTCCAACACAAAGTCGAGTTGAAAGCTTCCTTACCGATTGAGTTTTGGGATAAGATTTTACTTGGGTAAACTTTAAACGATAATATGTCCTAGAATATAAAGAATTAGGTGGTCCATGATCTATTGAATTAAAGGTCTTTGAGTCCTCTTTCCGACGCCGCCAAGTTTGCCTCATTTCAAGTAAAAAGATATCACCGTTTTACTAGAGGCTTCTAGAACACAAAAAGTTACGACTCAACTCTGGACCAGTAGAGTTTTCTATGAATCATAGAAGTCAAATCCTCAGAAAAATCTTGCACATTCTCTAGGGCTATTTTGGTCCTTTTCCAAGCTTTTTAGCCCTATCCTATGTCATTTTTGAATGTTTTGACTGAGTATATCATCCAACTAACTAGTTTTCCTTTCATAATCATCAGTCTAAACCATCTAATCTCGAGAAGCTCTCTCAAAACAAACCTAGGGTTCCTCTTCTTCATCAAGAACCCTAAATCTTTCAAGTAAAAAATTCAAGAATCAAAGAAAATCCCTTCACCCAAGGTTTTCCCAAGTTGTTCCACTCTAAGAACTTCGTAAAAGAGTTTATTTTCTCCATATCAAGCATAGAGTTTCCAAGATCAAAGGTTTTCTCCGAGAAAGCTATTGTTTTTCAAGTTTCAATTATAATATCAATCTTCCAGGTATGTAAGGCTAATCATAGCGTTGGATTGCGTTCATCCACACTCCTTACATCTAAATTATATCGTTAAACAGCTGAGTTGAGTCTTAGCTCTAGTTTCTTGAATTCCGAATGAGTAATTTCTTCGTTTATTGAGTTCTATATAATTATGCATCGAGATTATTATTGATTCTGCACCTTGAATTCTTGAGATTTCTGTTCATGGTTTCATTCACATGAATCATAGTCGAGTTTCGAAGTTTCATGAATTTAGTTCTTGAATTATTTATAATTCCTATCGAGTTTTGTTTATGAATTTCATTGTGTTATTGTATATATTATAATATTCCTTGACGAGTTTCTTGAGTTGAGTCTTGTTAAGAGTATGGATTCGTGTTTGTACTTACATGAACCTTAAGTGAGATTTTATTTGTATTTATGCATTGATGGAGTTTTTAAAGAATGATTTGTGAACGTTTTTGTATTTATTATTTTATGCACTATTTTGAGTTTAAAGAATGGCTATTTTCATCTTGATTGAGAAAGAGTTTGAGTATTAATTGAGTTTGAGAAGTCTCTTGATTATTATTTTGATCATGAGTTTGAGAAATCTCTTAATTATTACTTTGAGCATGAGTATTTTAAGTATAAACGAGTTGAACATTATTACATTAAAACATCTATTTTGAGATTAAGTTGAGAAGTTAAATTATATTTTTGTTTTAAATGCATTCACTAAGTTGAGATTATACCTATTTTAAAGAGAAGAGATGAGTTGACGATTTTGAGCAAGAAGTTTTGATGACGATGTAAATAATTTTTTTTTAAAAAAATATGTAATGATTGATGAAGAGGTAATGATGATGATGTTTTGAGAGAGTTTGATGTTTAAATTAAAAGTCCTATGCGACTAAATGATTATGTAAATATGAAAACATGTTTGGGAGTAGTATTGAACACCGAGTTGGGTAAGAGTTTATTTGACTCAAACCTCATAACTACATAGCCAATGTAGGATAGAGGCTACACCTCTCTTGTCCCAAAAGAGGATTTGATGATTGGATCCATAGATGTTGATGTCCATTACCCTAGCAAGGTATTGGATGGATGTGGCAACGATATCGCTTCATTGTATCATCGCTAGCTCATAAGTTATGGTTGTCAGTTAGAGAAAATCCCCAAGAGAAAAATATTTTATTTTTTATATAATGAGTTGCATTTATTATTGCATATCATTTTAAAGCATTGTATTATTCTATTTCATGCTTTATTGAGTTAAGTCATTTTAGAGTGAGTCCAATGAGTTGAGATGAATGACTGCATCATTTTGTGATGCAAACACAAGTATTAGAGATCATCAACAGGTGCATAGTTGATGCTCTAATTCTCCAGTGTTTGTGATTTATGAAACAAACACAAGTATTAGAGATCATCAACAGGTGCATAGTTGATGCTCTACTTCTCCAGTTTTTGTGAGACCTCTTTGCATTCAGAGGAGCTCCTTTCTTTTCAATTATTCCTTTATTACTTAGTAGTTCTTTGAGTAGTTGTGGACTTGTCTCGACACCTTTTTTGGAGTCAGTTAGAGGCTTCATAGAGAGAGTAGAGTTGAATAGAAGAATTTTTTGAAAATTTCTTTTTAAATCATAATTTCATTACTAAGTTAATGACATTGAGTTACATTATACATTGAGTATTTTTAATCTATTATTTATTTATTTATTTATTTATGATGATGTTTCTAAATGTCCACTTGAGTTAATTATCTATTGAGTCGAGTCTTTCGCTGAGTGATTGAATGAGTGATCAAACCAAGTAGTACGATTGGGGCCAACAATGGTCTCTGAGTGCAGGCCATGCCTAGGATACCCTTTTGGGGCATGACAATAATCATATTTTATCTTGATCCACTTCTCACAAATATCTCCCACCTACCTTCTTGCTCACACATTGATTCTCCTTTGGAATTCTCTTAATAGATCTACCTCCACCTTCACCCTAGCGCAACTAGTTCATATTTGATTCTTTGTTGCCAAATCCACTTGAAGGGGCTTTCCTACCGATGTTGCTAATGAGAATACTTCCTCTTTTATGAAAAAATTAGGAGGAAGTGATGGAAAAGAGATCCATGCAATAGCTTTAGAGGTTTCTTCCAAGGGATCGAACATTGGATCCCACTTCAAGGTTCTCATTGGGTATGCCCACCCTAGATGGTTATGATAGTAGATTTATGTATTCCTCTAGACACGATGCCCTTATCGAAATATGTCTGTTGCTCAACAATCCAACGTTGAATTCTCCTTTCAATTAACATTGTTTTCCTTTCAATTAACATTGTTTTGGAATAATTTTTCTTTGATCTTATATGTCTGGCCATCCATAAAAAAAATCCAATCACTGCATATTCCAGATTCTCCTTGATTATCATTTGTCTACTTCTTCCTCTTCCTAGAGTATCCTAGGCTCGTCGTGAAGGTAATTAATAGGCTTTATTGGGATATCCTTTTCTTTCTTTTGCTCGTATATAACATTGTTTCCTAGTTGAGATTCAGACTTGGGATTGGGTTTTGTGGTTGTATATCAATCCCAATGGGGGGTTGACCGGTGAACTAGTGACCATAGTCACCGAAATGGAATTGAAGGTTAAAAAGTTTTAGGTCGGCAGCTATAGGGTTGAGAGTATTTGAATTTCACATGTGCCAATCCACTTTGTTATTATAGTTACCACCTAATGTGCTGAACAATTGAGTTCTTCAGTCACTAATAAAGAAGAAATTGTGGAATATAAGAACATAAGAAATTTTGTCGTGATAAAATTCTTACTCTAGGGAGTAAAAATCAACGACCTACCCTCATAAGATTTGCCTCAAATCACAAATAAAATATGAGAAATCTTAGGTTACAACTCTTTAACCAAAGAGACTAACTCTAGTACCTTTCACCCTTACAATCAAGCCTATTCGTAATGACTAGATCCGTCGTTATTTAAAAAGACACCTCATGCGAAATCCTAAAAAAAATCCTCAAAATACGTTACTAATTTAAAATTTTGGGTGACAAAAAATTAGAACTTTTGAACTTAGTCCAAGCTGACATCAGCCCATTGTAGCGCCTGCATGGCCCCAATAGAAGGACTAATGGAATCAAACCCTAAATAATGCGATGTCTTTTATTTTTCTCCCATATTTCAGTGAGAAAACAAATGAGGGTTGCTCCAAAAAAGTTTCTAAACCACCCTAAGCTTGGGAACCATAGAGGGGAGGGATTTCATCATAAGGAGGACCAAAACCCAAGGATTTTTGATCTATGTTTGTTAGGATTCGCCTCCATAGAGCCAAAAACTTGCGAAACTCGAATTCTACAGCACTTGCTTGGCATCCAAGTAGGATAGGATTAAATAAGTAGTTTAATCTTCATATACCTTATATTATTTTTAAATTCAAGGGAGACTTCATGCCTAGGCATTTGGGCACGGAGTCAGGATGGCTAGAAGCTAGTTCTTTATTGTCGTCCGGGATAGGAATATCCTGTTTATGTAATGATTAACTTATGACTAGGGGTGGTTCTCTAGTTCATGATTGTTAACCTTGAGTTTTCTTGTTGAGGTGGTTTGGTAGTTATTGTAAGGCTTAAGTGTTAAGAAATTGCCGGGTTATAGCCATTTCTAGGACTTGTGGTAATCAAGGGGAATAAAATGAATTGGAAAAGTATTTAGTTAATAGAATTAGGAAGATTATTTTTGGAAACAAATGTGTACTAATAAGGGGATCCTATATTGGGCTATTGATACATAGGTGTGTATATATGTGTGTGTTGTTTTGTAATTGCATGGTTGACAGGGGTACCACGCCTGCTACAAGATAACCTTGGTTTGAAAAGGTATCACGCCTGGTACGTGATATACTTTAGTTGACTCAAATACCATGCCTAGTATATATTACTAATTGATTCGGATACCTCACCTTATACAAAATATCAATAATTATCTCAAATACTATGCCTGGTACATGTTATAATTATGTATGGTTTGTTGGTTCCTTGGGTGAATTGGGTTGTTC
Organism: Solanum dulcamara; assembly: GCF_947179165.1. Taxonomy (NCBI): domain Eukaryota; kingdom Viridiplantae; phylum Streptophyta; class Magnoliopsida; order Solanales; family Solanaceae; genus Solanum; species Solanum dulcamara. The sequence goes on from NC_077241.1 coordinate 14,401,030, forward strand.
TTGTGGTATATTGGCCCAAAAGTGATCGGGTTGTTGTGTGATATGATGGGATGATTCTTGTGGAGACCGAGAGTGACATGTTAAATACTTTAGGTTATATCTTAAGGGTGTTGAGATGTCCAGGCTAGTTGAAGGTTGAGTGGGACTCAGGTAGAGGAGGTGTATTGACCTGTTCTTATGGATGTGGTGGTTAGTCCACGTTGATGGTCGGGTTTTCTTATCATTGGTTGGTTACTTAGGCTGTGTATGTTCATTTAAGAGGTATGGAATTAATCTGATAAATGCAGTCACGAAAAGTCATGGGTTGTGTGATGGGTTAGGCATGGAAAGTCTTAATGTGTATAAATGGTTAGGCATGGAAAGTCTTAGTGTGTATAATTGATTAGGCTTAGAAAGCCTTGATGTAGTATGAAGGATAGGCCTGGGAGGGATTTAAGTGTGTTAAAGGTCCAGGTTATGATCACTTATTAATGGTAGGCTATCTGTTAGTGATAGAGTTGACAGCAGAAGAGTGTGTGGTGATATTGAGGAAAGAATAGATGAGTGAATGCGGGTGGGTAGTGAAAAAGGTGATGGTTTGAGGACCAAGGTTATAATTTCAAGTTGCATGTTTTTTTTGGTTGTTTGCATGATATTATGGGTTGGATTCGGTTTGTTGATGGTCCCTACCAGTATATGTTATTTGTATTGATATTACTCTTGTTATACCAATTGGTATAGTCTGGTTGCAGGGTCAGCGATTTTCTTATGTGAAGACGATGATGATCTCCAACAGATATTTCTTCTCTCTGCCTATGGTGGAAGTAGTATATGTTCCATTCATTATTTATATCATACTCTTAGTAGCTCTTATACCTGTTTAGAGTAGTTTCTTGGGAGGGATATATTGGTACTTTTTAAAAGGATTTTGTTGTATTTTGCAAGCTTTATACTGAATGGCTAATTTTGAAAACTTTTCTTATTATTATAAAAGAGAAGCATGGTGTTTTTATTTATTCTGCATGACCTATGTTAAAAATGGACGAAAGGATTCTCCTATCTAGGTGTTAGAATAGGTGTCTGTATGGTCCGATAGGTTGGATCGTGCTAATTTGATATCAGATCCCACGTTACCGATCTCCTAATATAAGAGCAAATATCAAATAGACTCATGAGAATTGGTGTTTTGACGTCCACATTTAATCTTTAGGGGATATGAATCATTATAGGAAGTCGTTCCACTTCTTTTACTCCTTTTGTGTTTTCTATCACTTATGGTATGGATTGAGTCCAATTGGTATCTCTAAATTTCAATTGGTATCTCAATGAAGTAAATCAAATATTGTAGTGGCAGTTGAAGGGACGCAAGCAAGAAAAATTGAAATTGTAAAGGTTTCAATTGGTATATAGCCTTAGAGGTTATGTATATACATGGATGACCGGTTAATGGTCACCTATGAGAGGAATTAATTAATTAAAGTTTACTTGCTCATGTGATGTAACTTGCAATTGTGATTATGTGCATAGTATTGCCTAGATGACTGGAGTTATGTGAGATGTAATTTCCCGAATTTATGTGAGACTGTAGACAGAGAAAATCCACAACTTGATTAGGTATAATGGTCTAGTAATAACTTGTCATGTGAATAACTGAACTTCTTTTTGGTGTTTTTCATAACTAGTCTTGTGGGAGTCTGATGTTAAGTGCTTAAGTGTGTGTTGCTGGATATGATCCTATGGTGTGTGTTGAATTGGTGGTGCAAATACCTGTAATACCTATGTTTGGGATCAATTTGGGATGATAATATTAATGGGTATGTGTTTTGAGGGTTGGTATGGTGTTGGAAATAGGAAAATATCGTTGATATTCAAAAATTCTGGGCTAAACTCATCAGGATCGCTATAGCAAAACTGGGTTGCAATAGCGCTCCCGCGATACAGATGCATCGGGCACTATAGCGGCAATTGCGATAACCAGTGCAGGCGCTGTAACGGGGAGAATCAGAGACTGAACTCTATCCAAATGGGAAAAATACCATAGCAATGATAAAATATATCCAAAGGGGGAAGGAGAAAATCCTAGCTGCACTCTAGCCATCATCAGGTAGTGGGGCCCTCGATCACGTGCATGAAGGGGAACTCTTGTAAGTACTATGAATCCAACTCGAGAAGCTCCTTCTCTGGGGCGACGTAGCTGAACATGACCTTTAATAGGGTCTTCTACATGTGTGCAAGAAAATGGTCCCGGGAGCGCCCTCTCCTCCTCTAGCATCAAGCTCCCTACGGAGCACGACTATGTCTTAGGCAGAAGTAGGTAGGGATGAAGTCCCTGCAGGAGTGGCCTCCATGAACCTCCTGATTGAAGCCAAATCTCCATCCAAGTGGCTGTTGGATACTAGTGTTGGGGCTGGGTAGAAGGGACAGGATTACCCGACTACTACTTGCTCCACCTACCTTACTCTTCTTCTACACTCTGGTGGGCTTTGTTTGACCAAAAAGGGTCGAATGGGTTGCCGTTGTCCACCTCATATTCTATTTCATCCACTGATACCCTTGCTTATCTGCAGAGCAAAGACACCAAGGAAGGAAGGAAGGGACTTCTTGCTACCTCTGTAGAAGTCCTTCAACTCGGACACTATCATCTCCCCCACATTTATCAGAATCCCCTATATAGCACGATCCACCACCAGTGCCCAAAGATAGGTCACATCATTAAGGTTGTTCGATAGACGGATCCTCTAGCCTACCAGTGCTAGCCATCTCCGGGCATTGGGCGAATAGTAGTGGTTGGAAAGGCCCTCTGTAGTAGGCCAATAGACCTCCTCCTAGTACTTCTCCTTCATAGTGTGTTCCATATCCAGGTCACGTCCATCTCCCTTATCTTGGCCGCACACGCCATAAGTGGGACCTCTGGCACCCCCAACATGTCATTCACAGTCTGAGCATCTACAGAAACATCCACTCTCCTAATGCGGATGATGGGATTGGGAGAATACCACATAACATTAGGGAGGATGGCGTAGAACTCACTCACCTTACCTGTTTGTGAAAAGGGAGGAGCCTCCACCAACATGCCACAACCAAACCCTAGATCCAATTATAGAAAGCATTAGCATGTTCCGTCGTTCTCCTTATCTTAAAGTCCTACTCCAGACAAAAACTCATCCATCGGAGTTCCTAGAATCATTCCTTGCTAGCATCATCAAGAATCTCTCATAGTGGTAGTTTGGTCCCTCTATTATAGTTATTTGATAAACAACAACTTTAGAAACATCGGTTAGAGATCAAAAAAACTTCTTAAGGAGTGTGTTTGGAAAAATCTCAACCCTTCGCCAAAAATGAGAGACTGCAGATTTCGACCTCCCACTATAGCGATCGTGCATTCTCTATAGCGGGATAGGGACAATATAGCGGTGTATGCAGGTGCTATAGTAGGGGGTGCCAGAGTGGCAACCTGCCTGCCATAGTGGCACCCCGCTATAGTGAGATGTAGCTATGGCGGCCTTCATCATTCCAAACCTCCAAGGTGTACATCAATTGCACCCCTTGTCCCAAAGATCCCGCTTTCCTCATATTTTTACAGATCAGTGTTCCTAAAGTTCCTATGATCCAAATATGCAAACAATTTGGGCATTTCAACTCCTAAAGAATGCCTAGGTCTATGTTTCTTCCCAAGAACAACCCTTCAACTTTCCCCACCATTTCGGGACCATTCATGGTCCTATTTCCCATAATCCTTACGCCTAGAACATGATAGTAGAGTTGTAAACATAAGGGAAAGCCCCATATTTCAACAATTTCCCCTATCAAGTGCAAGATTCAATATTCAAAATATCAACCCAAAACTCCCTACTACTCTATCAATTTCTAGCATGTAATAACCGTTAAGTTCATAATAAAGTAATAAGAGTAAGGAACGCGATTATTACCTTAGTTTTGATGTTTGAAATGGAGAGATCGAGAGAGGAAATGGTGAGTTCAAGTGAGTGAAAGAAAGAAATGGGAGTAGAAACTGTTCATCTCCCTGTTAGTCTCATTTCTAATACTCGACCAGCTGCTATAGTTGCAGCAGACTGCTATAGAGATGTCCAGTTATTCACACTCTTATTTTTCACCACTCTGCTCTTAAAAGAATAATAAAGTTTTGAAAAAGGAGTCTTTCCAATTACAACAACAACAACAACAACAACAACAACAACAACAATCCTGTGGAATCCCACAAGGAGTCTTTCCAATTAAAGTGACTATTTTGAAAAGGGATTATTTATTATTCAGAGTCACTACTTAAAATTGAGTTATGGTGTTCCAAGTCACCATGATTAAATTTCTAATCAAAAGGAAGTTGACTCTTTATTTTATGGTCTGCGAACTAGAAATTCAAGTAAGGAATTCTACTGATTGAGGGGAAGGTATTAGGTACCTCTCGAGTTTTGTGGTTCTAGCACATTCACTTGATTGACATATCTGGATTGAATTAGTGTTTGAATATATTATGCTAATGAGTCTAGAAATTGCTTATGTCTCACCTTCCTTGATTTATTTTAAATTTGTTTTGAAACTGTCTTATATTATTAGTGTGTGGTATATTGGCAGCATCGCTTTCCAGTCTTGCCACTAATTATTTATTTATTTATATGTCAAGCCTAAAATTTATTTAACGTTGTAATATTTTCCTACTCTTGTTATTGGCCTATCATGCTCCTAACATCCAATTAAAATAAATTTAATTATCAAAGTCATTTGAAATCAAAAGGTTATAATTTTTTTTTTGTTAAAAGTTAATCGATAATAAAAAAAAATTGTTAAAAGTTAATCGATGCAACTTACTACAATAAAATTCAACAATCAAAGTTAATTATATAGATTGACATAAACTTATTTATTTAATACTCTGAATAGATTCATCACTTAAAAATGCAAAGAAATGTACACTTTATTTTATCTTCTCAAAAATAATAATATTATTAAGCATATAAAGTGGAAAGTAACTTAATTCATTAAAATTTAATATCATCCAATATCAATTAATTACATAATATAGAACATCAATTTTTGTGTTTTAATCAAGAACAAGTTAAAAATTGGGCCTTTAAGCATGCGAGAAATAATCACATGTTATATCAATTTTACATTAGTTTTGATGATATAAAAGGTTCAAATACATTTCAATATTATAAAGTCAAAGTTAAACACGCCTAAAATATTACCTTTTGACGAAGATTAATTCACAACAAAAGCAGCTACAATCTACTAATTTCCAAGAGTTAGCAAATGTTAAACTTTTCTACCAGATTCAAATCGGAGCCAAAGAATAAGAACTCGAACTATGTGATGAACTAACTTTTTTTTTATCCCCTTTCTTCCTTTTCTTTCTAATCTTCATTTCTTTTCTGATTGGTTTGTGCGTGTGTGTTGCCTTTCCTTTTTCTCTCCTAAGTATTTTGTGTGTGTGTTTGTGTTGTGTATGTATATAAGCATGTGGATGGGTGTTGTCTATTGTGGGTTGTGTGAAAGTGAGGGGGATAATAGAGGAATTGGAAGTGCAGATTAGGAGGGAGCTTAGGATAGTGGGACTTTGGGTTAGGATGGGGAAGTGGGAAACGTGAGGGAGTTTTAGATTATTATTTTTTTATTTATATTTTTTATTTTTGAAATAAAAAATAAAATATAATGATGAAAATATTAGGAAACTATCTTGAACTAATAAAAATATACTGAAGAAACACTAGCTTATTTATAAAACTTTAAATTAAAAGAAAATATATATTTTTTATAAATTTTCTTTTCTTTTGAAGAAATTGAAAATAAAACTAAAACTTAGCCTAAAACGCGACTCTATTTTTGTAGTTTTCAAATATTTTAAAATAAACCTAATAAAATAAGATAAAAATTAAAATATTTAATTTTGATCTAAAAAGAAAATATTTAAGTACTAATAATGGTGTAAACCTTCAGGTTCGGTCAAAAATTACGTGTCTATACAGTTCGATAGTCAGGAATTTTTTTTCTGGTTATGACTTCGTTAGTCAAATTTCCTCTCTCGAAATTATGGGGGGGGGGGGAAGTGGAAACATGGTAATATGATGTGATCTTTATGGAGTCAAGTTTCTCCTTGGCATTATAAAATGGGCGGCAAACTCCTGTGACCTGCTCATCTTATTTCCACCTTGATAATCGTTTGGAAATAAACGAGAGGTAAATTAGTATCCATTGTAACAAGACGATCCATTGCTACTTATAAAAACACCTCATGCAAGATTCTGAAAATCCTTGAAATACATTACCAATTTAAAAATTTGAGTGTGCGACAAAAAATTAAATATTTTTACTTAGTCCGGGCTAATATCAGCTCACTATAGCACCTACATCACTTCGCTATAACGCCTACAGGGCCACTATAGCTCCTGCATGGCCTCTATAGCGTCTGAATAGCCGCTATAGCATGACTAACGGAATCAAACTCTAAATAATGTGATATCTTTTAGTTGTTCTCCTATTTTTTTATTTAAAAAACAGACAAAGGTTACTCCAAAAATTCTCCTAAGCCATCCTAAGCTTGGAAACCATGGAAGGAAGGGATTTTAGAGTAACGAGGGATAAAACACAAGGATTTTCAGTCTATGTCTGTCAAGATTAGCCTCCATGGAGCTAACAACTCGCGAAACCCAAATTATGCAGCAGTTGCTTGGCGTTCAGGTAGGCTGGGCTAGGGGACCTACAACACGTAGGAAATGGTTCCTAGGTAGGGCTTCAGACTTGGTGAAATATTATGAGGACAAGGGTCTATAGTTAGGACCTACGGCCCGTAGAAAGGTCTACAGACCATAGGGTGTTCATGGAAAGTGATCAAAAAGATGGGGTCTCAGAACCTTGACCTACGGACTAATAAGGCAGTTCGTAAGGGGACCTACGACTTGTAGGTAGGGTCCGTAGGTCACCTCAGACAGTTTTAGTCATTTTCGATTCTTTAATACCTAAGTTATGTCATTTTGGACCTATCCTAAGACCTGTAACTACCTAAACCCTTTAAAATCTAACTATTCCCTCTCATTCACTCAAAACCCCAAAAGTTTTCAAGAAAATTCTCTCTCAAGGTCATCTTCTCCAATAAAATTAGGGTTTTAGGATTCAAGTTTCATTTTTCAATTCAAGCTAGGAATTTCATTGAGGTATGTAGGAATTTCAATTATGCTTTTATTCATTCTCAATGATCTTATTATGCATGATTTGATCTTAATTAGATGTTTTTGATGAATTTCTCCTAAACACATGCATTATGCCTATTTTGTGATTATGAACTATGTTTGGGAATTATGCATGCATCATGAATTGAAGAACTATGATTTTAAGGATGCTTTTAGATAAAATATTAATGATGTTTTTAGAGATAAATGTTAAAATACACCAAGACTATTCCCCTTTTTTGAGTTTCATACCTAAACTATTGGGAGTGTGAGTTTCATACCTAAACTATTACTTATTAATTTGAGAAACACACTGTACTCTTTTATTTCACTTTCATCATGGTGTGTGTACTACACTCTCTCTTTACGCATCACACCCCACATGCATAAAACATTCCACGTTGACAACAAATAAATAAATTATTAGAAGTTAAAATTAAAGATTAAAGTATTACTATCCCCTCCACCTACAAAACAATTAATTATAAAATAAAATATAAATATTTTTTTTATCCCACTCCACCACTTTCTCTCACCATACCCCCTCCCCCCCACCTAATGTTTTAGTTTTATTTTTAAATTTTAAATTTCTTTTATAATTGTTTTTTAAAAAAAATCCTACTTCATCCCTCCCCTCTTCAAATAATAATTTAGATATTATTTTAATTTTTTTAAAAGCAACCGCTCCACCAAACCCTCCACATCCAATTTTTTTTTCATTTTGTGTTAAATATATACATATGATTTTAGGAAAGTATTTTTTACTTATCGTAAGAATTTACTTAAAATACAATTTTTATTTCTGTTATCTTTGGTACGCAAATAGAAAAAATATTTTCCTAAAAATATATGCACATATCTAACTCAAAATGAGAAAAATGTAAAAATAATAAAAATAAATTAAGAGCGGAGGGTTAGATGGGGTGGGTATAATTTTATTTTTTAAAAAATATAAAAATAAAAACATTGGTGGGGAAGAGGGTGAAATATGAATTTTTTAAAAGATAGTTTATATAAGAAATTTTAAAAAATAAAAGTACGAGGGGGGGGGGGAGGTGGTGAAGTGGGTGAGACAAATATTTTGAATTTTACTTTTTGAAAAAATAATTTCTTTTTCTTAAAAAAAATAATTTTTTTTGGAACATAAATACTTTAGTCTTTGACTTTTAATTAATATTAATAATTTTTTTTGGTTAAGGTAGAGTATTTTATCCATGTGGAATGTCATGTGATAAGGTTTTGCAAAAAATAGAGAGTGTATTACACACACCACTAAGGTGTGTTTCTCAAACTAATAAGTGATAGTTTAGGTATGAAAATCATACTTCCAATAATTTAGGTATGAAACTCAAAAAAAGGGATAATGTTTTTATGAAAACAAGATTGTTTCAAAAGGTGAAGTATTCTTATCACGAAGGATTTCCATGATTTTCTATGAACAAGCCTGTCATGATTTAGATGCTTAGGTAAGTGTCTTTATGAATATATTATGAAATCATGATTTGTTAAATGAGCTATTTTTATGATTTTCAAGTATGTATGATGAATTTGGTCTTACAAGTTTATTACCATTTTCAAAGATTATGCTATGGTTATGACTATTCTTGTTGAGAGTATCACCTAGCATCAAGTTGGGCTAGTGGAGATTACACAGGTTCCTAAATTATGTGCCTCTGTAAGGTTTGCCTTAATTGGCCCTGACTAGTGGATCCAAAAATAGTTCATGTTAATGGTCCTTACCTTAGCAAGTAGGACAATCTCTTTTCGGTGTGAGAGGGATGACACCGGACTCCATGTTATAGCTCACATGGTTTATGTCGGTTACGGTATCTCTCACTTATGTTATGTTAAGCTTATAATTTTCTTACGAATATTGCATTGATCATGTTTTATCTTTTTAACGATGTTTTAAAGGATTATGTCATGTCTTAGCTTGGTCATTGCATTATCATGTTTTATGTCATGTATTGCACATTCTCCTTACTCAGTATATTCCATAGTACTGACCGCATACTTCTTTCGCCTATATTATTTTATAATATAGGTCACGATGCTACTCATTAGACCAGTGGTTAGTACAGACTCCTCTCGCCTTTATGGTGAGTCCTCATGTTCCGATGACGTTCATATTAGAATTGTTTAAACTTTATTTCAGTTTTCCTTATATTTGAGATAGTTAAAGACATGTTCTAGCATCACTTCTATGGTAGAGACTTTCGGACATTAGATGATTCCACATATGTTGAGTTGTATATACTTTTTCTTCTTTTATTTTATATCAGACTATGTTGAGACTTATTCTCCATTTATGGATTCAGTTGACTTTCTTGATTTTTTTAGTGTTAAGAGACTTGTTTAGGGTCTTTCTTGATTCTATTCGTCTTTTCACATCTAGGGTGTAGCTTGGTTCATGAGAGAACGAGAGGTGGTTAGTGACAAGGGTGATGATTTGAGGACCAAGGTTATAATTTCAAGTTGCATGTTTCTTTTGGTTGTTTGCATGATATTATGGAGTAGATTCGGGTTGATTATGATGCCTCCAGTATGTATTAATTGTACTACTACTCTTGCTATACCAATTGGTATAGTACATCTGGTTGCAGGATTTGTGATGTTTCTTAGGTGAAGACGGCGATGATTTCTAACAGCTTTTACTTCTCTCTACCTATGGTGGAAGTTGTGTCTGTTCCATTCATAATTTATGTCATACTCTTAATAGCTCTTGTACCTGTTTAGACTAGTTTCTTGGGAGGGATGTATTGGGACTTTTTAAAAGGATTTTATACTGTAAAGCTAATTTTGAAAACTTTTTTTATTTTAAGAAAAGAGAATCATGGTGTTTTTATTTATTCCACATGACCTATTTTAAAAATGGATAAAAGGATTCTTCTATCTAGGTGTTAGAATAGATACACGCACAGCCTGGTTGAGTCGTGACACTATTGTAACAACCCATTTCAGGACTACACTCCTCATCTAGAAAGTAGAAGGAAAATGCTTCAATACTCAATCACCTATTACAATACTTCTATGAAAGTAAATAGGTTATTACTCACAAATAAAAACCTCAAACCTAATCAACTTAAGCATGACAAATGGGCCGGTTAGGGCCCCCCTAACTGGCCCCCTAAGACCGGCTCATTAAGGGCCCGCACGGGGGAGACCGAACTTGGTACCGGTCCAACACAAAAAAAAATTAGGCCGGTCTAGTCTATTTTTGGCCTGGACCAGTAAGATTGGCCCGGTAAGGGTCCGATACTGGCCCACCGGTCCACCGGCCCGGTAACGCATTTTTTTTTTGGAAATATTTTTTGGCCAAATTTTCAAAAAGAGATGTTGGGCCCAACGACTATATAACCGTTGGCCCAACGGCCAAATCTGAAAATATGCCTATTTTTTTTAAAAAAAAATAATTAATCAAATTTTTTTCTATAAATACCTACAACATTTAATCATTTTTTTCCACCAACAATCATCTAATTCTCTCAATTCTCTCTCAATTTCTCAATTCTCTCTTAAAGTGATATCAATCTTTTTTATTATTTTTTGCAATTTACAACATCAAATGGAAGTTTTCAACTTTCAAGTGTTCAACATTTCATCAATTTTACAATTTTTTATTTGATTTCGGCAATTTGGTATAATCGTTCCTTTTCTTGCTTTTATTTAGTAAATTAATTCTAGTATATTTAAATATTTAATTTTTGTGTTTATAATTTTTATTAGTTTAATTTGAATAATGAATAGATTAAAAAATATAGGTAAAAGTGTTAAAAATTTGTGTCTCGGTAGAGGTAGTGATAGTAAGAAAAAAAGTGCTTCCGGTAAAGGTAGTACAAGTAGAAATTATTCTCGTATGTCTGAAGCACCACCTAGTGAATTTGAAGAAATAGGTGTAGGTACACATGATATGAATGAAAATAAATATCAAGAAACTTACAGTATAGAAGAACCAAATGAATTTGAAGTAGGAATAGAACAAGATAATAATGATGATGTGCATGTTACACCAGCTAGTCCTAATATAGATTTAGGTAATGTTCAATCTCGAACAGTTAATCTTCCTCCACGACCTGTAAAAAAAAGAAAAAAAATTAATTTAGTATGACATTATTTTGAATGCATAGCCGAAATAATTAAAGTTCAATGTAAAGAATATCAAAAACAATTCGAGCATAAGACCGGGGGTAATAGAGGTGGAACGGGTCAATTGACTAGACATCTAGACAATGAACATCCTGGTTGGAAAGAATGAATAGGGGGTGCTACTGGGCCAGTGCAAGATAGAATAAACCGACAGACCAAAAAATTAACGAGGACGTATAATAAAATGAGGGACTATGAAGAGATAGAAAAAATGATAGATGTGGGTTGTCTACCTTTTTTATTTGCTTCTTCTAATGCTTTTATTCATTATATACAATCAATTTATAATCTCATGTTTAACGGTATTACTAGAAGTATTTGTAGATCAAATATTTTTAGACTTCATGGACAATATGCATATTATTTACGTTGGTTATTAACAAATCTTCCATGTAGAGTTTCACTTACTTCTGATCTTGGTCGTGCTATAAATAAAAATGATTATTTAACTGTTACTTGTTATTAGATAGATAATAATTTTATTATGCAAAAACGTATTTTAGCATTTCAATATGATGAAGACCGAAGGCATAATGCATAATTTATTTCTGATTCTATATCAATGGTTGCAAAATATTATGGTCTTGAACACAAAGTTTTATATATTTTTGTTGATAATGCATCTAACAACACCGCTGCTATTAATTCTTTAAAAACTGAGCTCTCCCCCCCCCCCCCCACATCTTTAAATAATATTTTTCATATTAGATGTGATTGTCATATATATAATTTAATTGTAAAAGATGAACTTTATTTTTTTGAGCCAACAATTGAAAATTTTAGGCATGTAGTTGGTTTTATTCAAGAAAATAATAGAAAAGCTAGACTTAAAGAATTTAAAAGAAAATGCGAGAAAAATAATCTTAGACCTAGATTAATGCTCGAAGAAATTGAGAATAGGTGGAATTCGACTTATGATTTTTTAAGGACTTGTAATCTTTATAAAACCCCTATAACTACAACTTTTAATAAATATGCATATAAATTTTCCGAAGTCATGTTGGAAGAATTTGATTGGACTAAAATTAATGATGTTGTTGTGTTTTTAAAAATATTTTATTTGGCTATTCTTGAATTTTTCGGTGCGTATTATCCTACTGTTTCTAATGTTTTAGCTTATTTAGCCGAAATTTCTTTATTGCTTATGAAATATAGAAAGAAAGTTGATTACAAAAATGTTGTTGCTGAAATGATAGAAAATTTTTAAAAATATGTTTTTCTATTCCTCCTATTTATTTAATTAGTGTTATGTTAAATCCATATATGAAATTTATTACTATGTCTGAATGTATTCACCCTATATATACTTCTATAAAAATTGAAAAAGATGAAGATCCTAGTATGTTTAAGGCGATGAGTGATACGAATGATGATATTCAAACATTATATAATCATTATATCGATTTACTTGATAATGTTACCCTAGTCATATTGTTCCTCTATCTCGTCCTTTCGATGAGTCATCATCTTCTAAAAGGCAGGCACGTGGTATGTCTGTCCATAATTTTTCTAATTTATCTACTTGGAATAGAATACAGCCTAACGAAGTATAAATTGGGATGAGCTTAATTATTATTTGAGTCAGGCTCCAAAGACCTTTGATGAAAATAGTGTCACTACACTGAAATGGTGGAAGAACAATAAAAAATAATATACAGTATTATCAACCATGGCTAAGGATGTGCTAAAAGTTCTAATGTCAATTGTTGCATTGGAGAGTGTATTTAGTCGAGGAAGGCTCATATCGTAGATAATTTACACTCTTTGGGGAGTAATGTCATGAATGTGTTTAGTTTGCCTCAGAGATTGGATTAGATCGGAGCGTAGGAATAAAGAAAGAGCAGAAGATACGGAAGAAGACGAAGAACTTGAAAAAATAACTTCAATTGGAAATTCTTTTGCACAAGCTAGTCCAAATTACAGAATTGTTGATTTTGAAAATTATGAGTCAATTCCTTTTAATGTTAATACAGATGAATTGGAGAAAATGATTCGAAATATGTAGAAGTTACAATTTATTATACACAACTAATTGTAAGTTTGTAACTTGTATGTTTTGAATTTTATCAATATATTAATAAAGTCAAAGACTTATTGAATTTTTTCATTTCTTAATTTTTTTCCTTACAAATTTCTTATAGTATATTGTGAGTATATTTGGTATACTTTGTAAGTATATATATAATATATAATGTAAGTAATAGATTATACATTGTGAGTATATTAGATATACATTGTAGGTATATATATTATAATATAAGTATATATATACTAATAGATAGTATATTGTGAGTATATTAGATATACATTGTAAGTATATATAATGTAAGTATATCACTATAATAGATAGCATAATACTAGTATACTTGATATACATAGTACATATATATAGTATAATCTAATTCTAATAGATAGTAGATTATGAGTATATAGTTAGTATATTATTATAATAGATAGTCTATTGTGAGTATATAGCGAGTATATTATTATAATAGATAGTATATTATGATTATATTAGATATACATTGTAAATATATATATATATATATATTTATTTATTTTTCTGATGAGCGTTCTTTCAGAAGGCTTAGTTCTGGAAGATGACCTGATGGAGGAAGACTTGAAGGTTGGTGAGTCAAGCAGTCAGACCCAGGTTAAAGAATAAAGAAAATGAGCCTAAGTTTCAAGTTCTGTTAGGTAACTTACCGGATAAGGTGGATTGCAAGATGATCCTGACTTTGCCAAGAGAGTTCATGGCAAAAACCAATCAGAATGAATTTTTGGAAAGGGATATATATATATATATATATATATATAATGTAAGTATATCACTATAATAGATAATATAATGTTAGTATACTTGATATACATGGTACGTATATATAGTATAATGTAAGTATATACATACTAAAGGATAGTATATTATGAGTATATTAGATATACATTGTAAATATATACAGTATATAATGTACGTATATCACTATAATATATAGTATAATTTTAGTATACTTAATATACATAGTACAAATATATAGTATGATGTAAGTACATATATACTAATAGATAGTATATTGTGACTATATAGTGAGTTTATTGTTATAATAGATAATATATTGTGACCAGATTAGATATACATTGTGAGTATATATAATATATAGCATAAGTATATTATTATAATAGATAGTATATTGTGATTATATTAGATATATATTGTAAGTATATATAATGTAACTATATCACTATAATAGATAGTATATTGAGAGCATATTAGATATATATGTAAGTATATAATTATAATATAAGTATATACATACTAATAGATAGTATATTGTGAGTATATACTGAGTATATTATTATAATAGATAGTATATTGTGAGTATATTAGATATACATTGTAAGTATATATAATATATAATGTAAGTATATTGCTATAATAGATTGTATAATGCTAGTATACTTGATATACATAGTACGTATATATAGTATAATGTAAGCATATAAATACTAATAGGTAGTATATTGTGAGTATATAGTGATTATATTATTATAATAGATAGTATATTATGAGTATATTAGATATACATTATAATTATATATAATATATAACATAAGTATGTTATTATAATAGATAGTATATTGTGATTATATTAGATATACATTGTAAGTATATATAATGTAAGTATATCACTATAATAGATAGTATAATTGATATACATAGTACGTATATATAGTATAATGTAAGTATATACATAATAATAGATAGTATATTCTGAGTATATAGTGAGTATATTATTATAATAGATAGTATATTGTGATTATATTAGATATACATTGTAAGTATATATAATGTAAGTATATCACTATAATAGATAGTATAATTGATATGCATAGTAAGTATATATAGTATAATGTAAGTATATACATACTAATAGATACTATATTGTGAGTATATAGTGAGTTTATTATTATAATAGATAGTATATTGTGATTATATTAGATATACATTGTAAGTATATATAATGTAAGTATATCACTATAATAGATAGTATAGTGTTAGTATACTTGATATACATAGTAAGTATATATAGTATAATGTAAGTATATACATACGAATAGATAGTATATTGTGAGTATATAGTGAGTTTATTATTATAATAGATAGTATAGTGTGAGTATATTAGATATACACTGTAAGTATATATAATATATAACATAAGAATATATAATATATAACATAATTATATTATTATAATATATAGTATATTGTGATTATATTAGATATACATTGTAAGTATATATATTATAATATAAGTATATACATACTAATAGATAGTATATTGTGAGTATATTTGGTATACTTTGTAAGTATATATATAATATATAATTAATTATATTACTATAATATATAGTATAATGTTAGTATATTAGATATATATTGTAAGTATATATATATATATATAATATATAATTAAGTATATCACTATAATAGATAGTATATTATGAGTATATAAATTATTATAATTACTTCTAAATTAACTAGATAATGATACACTATATTGATGATTGACTCAAATTTTTGAATACATAAACGCCGCAAAAAAATTCAAGTCCAACGGGCCCAACCAGCTCGACCCATTAAGCCCGGACCCTATACCCTTAATGGGTCATGGATAGGGTTTTTAATAATTTTTTCACTATTGAGACCGACCCAACCCGGCCCGTTAAGGATTCGATCTGACCGACCCGACCCACTTAACAACCTTAAATCAACTCAAGAACTAATACATCAGCTTCCTCTGGAACATGTTCTTTCGTTGATCAGTTGAATCTCACAAAGTACTCTCTCACAATGACTATTATTTGCCCAAAATAATGCTTAATCTATGTGAAAATAGCGTAAGCTCAATAGCGTCAATGAGGTTCTTTATATAGGATTCATAAGGACCGAATTTCCCTTTGCTTCTTGCTCCAAATTCCATGGGAACTTTGTCGAGGGTCAAAATTAAATATAAAAATCAAACGTTAAAGTTGTCTTATTAAGCTTACAAAGCAATACCGACATAGTACAAATTAGTACTCTAATAACAAATGTGATAAAGCTATTACATGAAAACAAAATCATTTCATCAACAAGAACACCTGATGAAAATAACAGCACTCAATAAAAAAAATTAAATTATATTAATAGTGTAAACAAATTTTCACACTATCAATTGATAGTATAAAAATTCTTTTTACTCTATCGATGTAACATAACTTAAACTTTTAACATGACATTTGCATGGTTTCGAATCACATCCCAAGCCATATTGATATGGAAATAGTCTGTGAGAGGTGCACCAATGGCGATACGTATCATATAAACTCCTCCAACCACTGCATGAGTCATGTGTATTTTACCACATGAATTAATAGACTCTAGAAGGTGAGCATTAAACTTGTTCACTTGGTCTTCATCAACAAATTTAAGATTTTTTTGCAATGCCAATGGTGAAACCCTAAAACACACCATAGAGAAATTTCTAGGAGCCACAATTTCAAACCTTTCATCCATAGCTACAAGTTCTTCAAAATGCTTAGCCATTTTGACATGGCTTCTTATGAAATTTCTGAGATTGACTACACCATAACTTCGTAATACAAGCCATAACTTCAATGCTCTGAACCTTCGACTTAGAGAAATTTGCCAATCTTTGTAATCAATCACTTCTTTGGAGTCGGTGGCTTCGTTTCTCAAGCATTCAGGAGTTGTTGACAAAGCTTTTGTAAGTGAATTTCGATCTTTCACCCAAAGGCAACAAGAATCCAAGGTGGAGAACAACCATTTGTGTGCATTGAGGCTGAAAAAGTACTTAAGTTTTCAACACCATCAAGAAGATATATATTGACAAAGTTTAATTTTGGCATATGCCCTACAACTTTGAGTGTGCACAAATAGGCACTTAAACTTATTTAGAGTTGAACGAGTAGACACACTAGTCCTACCAGGTGTCTTACACGTGGCATCCGAAGTGTATCACGCCACGTAGGACGCGTGTGTCTGCTTGTTCAATTTTATACAAATTTAAGTGCCTACTTATGCACAACCAAAATTGAAGAGCATAAATATCGATTGAAGCTAATTAAGTGCATATTTATATATTATACATTTAATTTTTATATATAGATAATATAAAATGAGATTATCTGAAAGATAAATATACCAAAATACCTAAATGAGTTTGCAATTTCAACACCATCCAGAAAATGTTGAAATTCTGGGCAAATGCATGCACTTCCTGCGTAGGCTGCATCGATATGTACCCAAATTCCATATTCTTTAGCAATTTCACAAAGTGGCTTCAATGGATCAACAGCAGTTGTTGAAGTAGTTCCAACAGTTGCACACAAAAATAAGGGTAATAATCCAACTTTTATATCTTGTTGAATTGTTGCGCTTAGTAATTCTGGACATAAAGCATACTCAGTAGCCTTTGTTGTTGGAATAACTCTAAAATTTTCAAGTCTAATCCCAGAAATCTTAACACTTTTTTGAAAAGAAAAATGGGTTTGATCAGATGCATACACTACTAGCTTGTCAATATTCTCTCTTCCAACCTTATCCAACATTTGATCTCTTGCAGCAACAATAGTGCACAACATAACTTCACAAGTTGTACCTGTAGGAAATAGTAAACTTTGCATGTTGAAAATATGATTATATATAGTTTTTCTAAAATTATTAATGTACTTAAGGGTCGTTATATAGTAATGTTGGTATTAGTTATGCTGACATTATTTCTTATGCATTATTTGATTTGGTGTATTAAAAATAACATGCATCATATAATTTCTTTTAAAAAAAAAAAAGTTGGTAGCAAAGCCTAATTTAAATTGGAAACATTACTTTGTATAACACCTCCTCCACCACCAGAAAAAAGGTATGTCTTGGGAAGACATATTAATTTCCCAAGCCAATCCATCACAATGCTCTCTAGCTCAGTAGCAGCTGGTGATGCTATCCAACTAAAGCCAACTACATTTAAACCAGCACTTAACATTTCACCTAGAATCCCAGCAGTACTTGAAATACAAGGGAAGTAAGCAAAGAAATTTGGACTTTGCCAATGTGTCAACCCTGGAAAAATATCCCTTTCGACATCTTCAAGTATTTTTTCTATTGATTCAGGTTGATTTGGTGCGGAATCTGGTAATATTTTTTTAAGATAACCAGGTTCAACTTGACTACGAACAGGATACTTTTCGATATTTTGAAAGTAGTCAGCTAGGAAATCAACCATCATATGACCTTGCCTTCTAAACTCCTCAGGGTCTAGAAGTGTACTACCACTTGTGTTGATGGACAATTGACCATCAAATTCATGTTCTGGGTTGGTTTTGACTGTACCCATGAATGTAATATTGTTTTAATTAGAATTTACAAGGAAGAAAAAAAACAAGAAAATTAAATCTTTGATGTGAGTTATGGATGTGGAACTTGAATTGGAGAGCATAAATAGATATGTATTTGTGTACTAATCAGTGTCAAACGACAAAAAGAGTCTAATCAGTGCTCTGTGCAATAATTGTTGAGGGAGGACTAAAGTTTGATATGAAAATTAATTGAACACGAGAATGTTACGTAAAAATCCTTTTAACTGATAGAGGGGAAAAACCATCGGGTAGAAGGATCTCACTATTTTGATATGGAGTACATAACTCTCAAATATAATGAGAAAACAATAATTAGAGTCTGTTTAGATTGGCTTAAAAAAGTAATTTTTATGTATGAAGTGCTTTTAGAACTTTGAAGTGCTGAAAGTTATTTTTATAAATAAACAGTTGAGTGTTTGGATAAAAGTGCTTATAATGTGAATTTTAGGGTTAAAAGAATAAAAAAAGGTAGTTTAGGAATTTAGTTAAAATATAAGTGATATAAAAGTAATTTCCATGGTCAAAGAAAATGACTTTAAGCACTTTGGGAAAAAAAAGTTAGGAATCCTAACTTTTCATTTTTGACTGATTTTAAGAACTTTATGGCTTAAAGTCAGCATTAGGCAAACACGTCCAAAAGCTAAAAAGGAGCTTTAAGTTGGTTTTGATCCAAACGGGCTCTTAACACTTCTCTTTTTTAAAAGGAACAACTACTAAAGAGGACACTCAAGACTACAATATTTATCTTGGTGTATAACTCTTTTTATATTTTTACTCTTTTTTTCTGGGATAATTTAAATAAGAGCAAGAGACCTTCTATTTATAAAAGAAGAAAACGCGTAAAAAATTGATGTGTTGTCAATAAATTTTTCCTACACGTTTTCTCTTTTCAAAGGCAGCACTTACACGTTTTTTTTATTTTTATTTTTTAAGATTTCTCTTTTAGGCGAACTTTTTTGACTTTTCTTTTCAATAATGACACGCATAATTAAAGAGTGAAGTGTCATTCTTGGATGGTTTAAATTCTTTGGACTCCATCTGAGGCCAGGGATGTTCTAGTAGTGAATTATAGCTGGGTACAACCAAATATTGTCGGAGATTGTCTTTTAATGTAGGTCCTACTTAAAAATAATTAAAATAAGTAAATTTAATTCACAATTTTCATTTGGTTGTGACTTAAAAGCTTCTATTTGTTATAAAATTCAACTTAAAAGAGTAACAATATAAGCGAGAAATAGACAAGAAATGTAGAGAGACAAGAGAAGAGAGACCTTCTTGTTTTTGGAGGCCGGCTTCAGTTTATGTAGAGTATTAATAGTTATTAGTTATTGTTAGTAAAATAGCCAGATAATTTGAGGGTCTTGACCTGATAATCTATCTTTAGTACATTAGAAGCTTCGTAAATGAATTAGTTAAGTTATAGCTTTCAGTATTTCTTTGGCAAACTTATATATACTATACGGATTTCATATGTTTAGCTATAAAGTGATTGAGTTCGTTTTTTAAGATATTGCATGTTCGTATATAAATAGCTTCCGCATTAAGCAGTGTTCAATCTTATAGCATGCCAGATCAAAGGTTTACTCGAACAAAAAATAATTTTGAGTGTCGATTTCGTCTAGGGTGTAGACTCGAATCATGAAAAACTTGGTATTAGAGTCAAGTTTTTAAGTAGAGCCTCTATGAAGTCGTGTTAGTAGAATTTTATTTATGGATGTTGTGAGAGCCCCACTTCTATAAATGAGCGACTACAAACATTAGGTCGTTTTGAACATTAGAATTCCTTATTTCTTAAAAGACTCTTCCCATTAATTAAAAAACTGAATTTTGAACTATTCATTTAACTACGGTTATTTAATTGGTGGTTAATGGGCGAAATACAGTTTTATTTAAGAAAAAACTACGTAATTACACAAACATTCCTGCCATATTTACTAATTCTCCCTATAGTTTGAAATAATTACATATTGGCTCATTAATTAAATAATTTCATATCATATTTCAAATCAGATACACCTAGATATATGTTTTTTTGCTATCGGATACATTGAAATAGGGAGAGAGGCGAGTGAGAACAAGAGGGAGGCAAGTGAGACTTGTATATGTATCCTAGATACACGCAAATCACACTAGATCTATGTATCTGACACTAGATAAATGTATTTAGGATAGGCGAGCCATATAGGAGAGTGGCTGGCGAGATTTGTCTATGTATCTCAGATACATGTGAATCCACTTGTATGCAGTGTATCTAGTAAATTATACCTAAATTTGACCCTATGTATCTGAGAAACATGTATCTGGGACTGGACATGCTAGATATATATATATATGTATTCAAAGTCTGAAATCTGATAAACTTTATAATATTATAAATTGGCGTGTATCTAAGTAATTAACTGCTAAATTAGTGTGATTTTTTTACGTTACTCCACTTAATATCTTGTGTCACTTGGCCATGTATAAAATAAATAAATAACTCAAGACTCAAAGTTTCTTAAAGGCGAATAAAACACACTTTACTCCTGTTCGTGTAAATTGCTACGAGAATATATTCTGGGTTCTGGCAATCGCCTTTCTTGCCATCGAATCCACAATTCATTTATGTTGGCAAATTCACCATTTATTATACGTATATGCTAGGTGATTTTTTCATTACATTTCATATCATTGTTTGGGGCAAAAAAAATGATTTTACTCACCCAACATCATTTCTCAAAATTAAAAAAAATTATTAATTTTTTCACAAAAAAATTATTAAAAATATTATCGAAAAAACAAATTTTGATGAATTTCACAAAAATTAACATCATTATTAAATGACAATACATTTATATCTAAAGATAACAAATATCGGATGAAATAATATATCACAAAGATCATGGGAAAGACAAAGTGGGAGACAAAGAATCATATGAAAATTGGTGTGTGAAAGATATATGGGTCCCAAATTATGTGGCAAGAAATAGAACTGTTGGAATTGAAAGGCTGGCTGTCTGCCTATTTGCCTCCTCTGCCGACGAAAACAGAACCAAGAATATCGTGAAATTAGTGGTTAATACCCAAACATCAAGGCTCCTCTATGTTTTGATATCCATACGTAGTCCCAAACCCCAAGGATCCTAGCAGTAGCACTTTCCATAGACACTTTCACGATCTGTGAAGCATTGTATAGTTCGTGGAAAGGCACCCGTAGTCGACTTTTTCCAGATTTAATGAGGGGTTTTTAGGTCTTTTTCCACCTTCTTCAAATTTAACCCTATATATTTTGGGACCACAATCAGCCCTTTATCAGTACCCAATAGGTTTTTTTTTCTCTCATTAACACTTAGAACTTTTGAGAGCAAGGATCGAAGAGAAGGAGAAGATAGGGTTCAAGGTTTTCAAGCCAAGTCTTCAAGTTTTGCTCAGATAACCATCGTTCTAGGTATGTAAGGCTATCAAAATGTTGGACTAATTTCATCCTCGTGCCCTACCGTTCATAAAGTTAAATTGAGTTATGAGTTCGAGTTTCGAGTCTCATTAAAATGAATTCTTGAATTATCTATAGGAATTCTATCGAATTATTGTGTATGTATAAATAAACGTTGATGATTTTCATGAGTCGAATCCTTGAGATGTTTGTTCATGTTTGCATTCACATGAACCCTAGTTGAGTTTTGCATCAATGTATTTAATGCATTATTGATGTTAAAAGAGTGATGATTTTCCATATTAAATGAATGATGAGTTGAAGGAGACTTTTGATATCTATTTTCAAGCATGAGTTTTAATACATTTGAATGTCATATTTTGAGAAGTTTATGTATGTTTCAAATGAATGATTGAGATGAGATGTTACCTATATTTAAGAGAAGAGATGATAATAAGAGAAGATGATGTAAACTGATGTAAAAGTCAAATGAGACTAGATGAGATATATTTTGACTGTTTCGCTCACTTGATCTTTATGAGCATAATAATGTTCTGGGAGTAGTATTGAGCACCGACTTGGACAAGAGCTTAAATAATTCAATCCCCATAAACTACATAGCCAGCATATGATAGGACTGTACCATTCAGTCGGGTGACTCCTCATAGTCCCAAAAGAGGACTTTTATATGGATCCAAATATGCTGTGACGTCCATTACCTTGGCAAGGTATTGGATGGCTGTGGAAATGACAACGCTTCATTGTATCGTCACTATAAGTGATGGTTGTCTGTTAGATAAACTCTCTAAGAAGTAAAGTATTATATTCTAATAGATTGAGTTGTATTTATTATTGCATAATATTTTAAAGCACTGTCTTATTTTATTTCTTACTTTACTGAGTTGAGTTATTGAGTTGAGTATCCTAATGAAAGTTTTCTTTTTCCATTTTACATACTTATATATTCCATGTACTGACATCATTCAACCTGCATCATTTTATAATGCAGACACATGTGTTAGAGATCATCAACAGACGCATCATTGAGGATTTATCTTCCATAACCTTTGGTGATACCTCTTTGCATTAAGAGGAGCTCCTTCACTTTTAGTTTTTCTTTTATTATGCTAGTCTTGAGAGGTTGCCGTGGGCTTATCTCGATACCATATTAGTAGTTAGTAGAGGCTTCATAGACTAAGTAGAGTGGAGTCCTTTATCTTTTAGAGTATGTTTTAAAAATACGACTTTCATTATTGAATTATGATATTGACTTATATTTCGATATGAGTACTTTAAGTTATTATTTAAAGAATGATGAGACTATTTTAAAATGCCCCCAAGTGATTTGCTTGGGACTAGCAATAATTTTCGAGTGTCGGCTACGTCCAAGGTGTAGGCTTGGGGCATGACAAACTTGGTATCAGAGCATAGAGTTCAAGAGACCTAGGGTTTCTATGAAGTCGAGTCGAATAGAGTCCTCCTTATCAGTGTGAAGCGTGCAATATCTATAATAGGGAGGCTACATGGCATTAGAAATTGTTTTACTTCTTTCTTACTTCAGTTTGTGCTATATAGTTTAACTCTATGAAATGTTCTTCAAATTGTGTTTCATGATTTTCAAATCATGCCTTCCAATTAAACCTTGAGTCAGAGGAACGTTGCTGAGAATGAGATTCTGCAACCACCTAGAATAAATACCTAAAACTGAGCCTGAGCAGCTGAGAATGAGGAGGAGGATGGGACTCATAAAGTTCCACAGACTACTCAGCCTGCAATGACTATTGAGGCTAAATTTAGAGGAGATATCTCTATGCTCACCCAGTTAATGAATGCATAGACGGGTCGTCAGAATACCCCAATCTCGAGCTTCAGTTCTCAAGAATTGTTTATCGCTAATAGAATTTATGATTTTCTGAGGATTAACCTATTAGTCTTCATTAGGTCCAGAGTTGAGGAAGATCCTCAAAATTTTATTGATGACATGTGGAAGATTTTGAAAGCTATGCATGCCACATAAATAGATGGAGTTGAACTTGTCTCCTACGAGATGAAAAATATTAACAATGTCTGGTACAATTAGTGGGAGGAAAGTAGAGGTGTGGATGTTGAGCCCATAGTCTGGGATGAGTTTGAGAGTGCATTCCTAGACCACTTCTTTTCACGAGAGTTGAGGGAGATAAAGGTAAAAGAGTTTGTAAATTTTAAGTAGGAGGGCATGGTTGTCAAATATTATAGCCTCAAGTTCAATCATCTGTCCAGGTATGCTCCCGAAATGGTTCCCATGTGAGAGCCAAGATGAGGAAGTTTGTGTCAGGATTAGGCAGACATGTTAAGAATGAGTGTCAGACAACCTTATTGATATCAAATATGGACACCTCAAGACTTATGGTGTATTCCCAATTGGTTGAGGACAACGATAAGAAGGATAGAGAAAAGAATCAAAGTAAGAAGGCCAAATTTGCAGACCATAAGTCAAACCAACAGAAGGGTGGAAATGGTAACTATTCTTTCTTTCAAAAGAGGTCTTTTGGTTATGCACTATCTGTAGCAAGTGTACCTGTGTCCAACAAAAGGAATGATCAGAGATCATAAAATTTCAAAGCACAGGGTTCTCAGTCCCAAGGGAGTGTGGCCCAAGGTCCTATGCGGGCACCGTTCTATGGTAAGTGTGGTAAGCCCCACTCGGAAGAGTATCGAGTGGGCACTGATGGTTGTTACAAGTATGGGTAGACGGGCCACTTTCATACAGAATGTTCGATGGGGAAACAAGGTAGTGGGGGCAATATAGCCCAATCTTCTTCGACAACATAGCCCAACAAAGGTAATCAGAGAGGGGCTAAATATGGGACATACGTAGGTATAAACCATCTGTATGCTATGGCTAATCGGCATGACCAAGAAAAATCGCCAGATGTTGTCACTCGTATATTTTGAGTCTTTTCTCATAATGTTTATGCTTTACCTCAATTCAGGTTCTACTTTGTCTATTGTGACTCCTTATGTAGCCATGAAGTTTGGAATTCTTTCTAAATGACTTTTAGAACCCTTTAGTATTTCTACTCATATTGGTGATCTATTCTATCTAAGAGAGTCTATCGTGATTGTATAGTCTTCGTCTATCATAAAGACACTTCTGCAGTCTTAGTTGAGTTAGATATGGTTGACTTTGATATTATACTTAGCATGGACTGACTTTATACTAGTTATACCTCAGTTGATTGTAGAACCCAAGTGGTCAAGTTTCAATTTTCGAATGAGCTAGTTATTGAGAAGAAGGGTAGTCCAACCTTGCCTAAGGGTTGATTCATTTCATACCCTAAGGCCATAAAGTTAGTTTCTAAGGGGTGTATCTACCATATTGTCTTAGTTAGAGATGACAGTGTAGAGACACCATCTCTTTAGTCATTTCTTATAGTAAATGAGTTTCTCAAAGTCTTTCTTGAGGGTTTTCCTAGAGTCCCTCCTGACAGGGAGATAAACTTCAGAATAAATGTTCTTTTCGATAATCAACCCATCTCTATTATGCCATATAGACTTTCTCTCACAGAGTTAAAGAAGTTGAAGAAGCAATTGAAAGACCTTCTTGAGAAGGGGTTCATTAGGTCGAATATCTCACCTTGGAGTTCTCTTGTCCAATTAGCGAAAGAAAGATGGTTCTTTGAGAATGTGCATTGATTACCGCCAGTTGAACAAGGTTACTATAAAGAACAAATACCCTCTTCCAAGAATCAACATCCTATTCGACCAACTTCAGGATGCCACTTGTTTCTCTAAGATAGACCTTATATCAGGCTATCATCAATTGAAAGTGACAGAATGTGACATTCCAAAACCAGCCTTCAGAACCAGGTATGGTCACTATGAGTTCTTAGTCATGCCCTTCAATTTGACTAATGCCCCTGCAATATTTATGGACCTCATAAATTGAGTGTTTAAGCAGTACTTAGACATCTTTGTTATCATGTTTATCAATGACATTCTTATTTATTCGAGGAATGAGGAGGAGCATGCTAACCATCTCAAAATTGTTCTTCAAACTCTTAAGGAAAATGAGTTATATGCTAACTTTTTGAAGTGTGAGTTTTGGATTGCATTTGTGATATTCTTAGGCCATATTATTTTTGGTGATGGTATTTGAGTGGACTCATAGAAAATTAAAGTCATTAAGAACTGGCCCAGGCATATATCCCCGACTGATATAAAACGTTTCTTGGGTTTGATCAAATACTATAGGAGATTTTTTGAGGGGTTTTCATCCTTATCATCACCATTGACTAAGTTGACTCAGAAGAAGATTAATTTTCAACGGTCTGATGCTTGTGAGAAAAGTTTTCAAGAGCTGAAAATAAGATTGACTACTACTCCAGTTTTGTCCCTACACGAGGGAACAAATGGTTTTGTGATTTATTATGATGCGTCTAGAGTTGGATTGGATTATGTTTTTATGCAGAAAGGCAAAGTCATATTTATGCGTCCAGAAAGCTTAAGATTCACGAGAGGAATTATCTAACTCATGATCTAGAGTTGGCAGCAGTATTATTTTCTCTCAAAATTTGGAACCATTATCTTTATGGCATGCATGTTGGTATTTTCATAGATCAAACAAACCTGCAACACGTATTCAATCAGATAGAGCTGAAGCCGAGGAAAATGATATAGCTTGAGTTTCTCAAGGGCTATGACATAAGTATTCTCTACAATCTAGGTAAGGCTAATATTGTTGCTGATGTTCTTAGCAAGTTGTCCATGGAAAGAATCACTCTTATTGAAGAAGAGAAGAAAGAGTTGGATAGAGAAGTGCATAGCTTTACATGTCTAGGAGTTCGCCTTGTAGACACTGATAAGGGAGGTATTATTGTTCAGAATGGGCAGAGTCTTGATTAGTTGTTGAAGTGGAGGAAAAAGAAGTTCAAGATCCTATTCTCCTTCAATTGAAAGAAGATGTCCATAAACAGAAAGTGATGGCTTTTGCCAAAGAAGGAGATAGGTTGTTGAGGTATTAAGGTAGATTGTGCATTCCAAATATTGATAATTTTTGAGGCAGAGTTATGAACGATGCTCACAGCTCCAGGTATTCAATTCATCTAGGATCCACAAAGATGTATCATGACTTGAGAGAAGTCTATTGGTGGAATAATATGAAGAGAGACAATGCAGAGTTTGTCTCCAAGTGCCCGAATTGACAACAAGTCAAAGTTGAGCATCCAAGGCCTTGTGGTGTAGCTAAAAAAATAGAGTTGCTAGAATGGAACTGGGAGATGATCAACATGGATTTCATAACAGTTTTACCATGATCTCGCTGACAACATGACTCTATTTGTGTAATTATGGATAGAATGACCAAATCAACCCACTTCTTGCTAGTTAAGACTACAGATTTGGCCGAGGATTATGTAAGATTGTCTATTTGAGAGATAATCAGATTGCATTGAATTCCCCTGTCCATCATCTCAGACAGAGGTACTCAATTCACTACCCAGTTTTGGAAGTCATTTTAGAAATGTTTGAGTTCAAAAGTAAATCTTAATATTGCTTTCCATCCGCAAATAGATGGTTAGGCAGAATGTACAATTCAGACCCTTGAAGACATATTGAGAGCTTGTGTGATTGATTTTAAAGGTAATTGGGATGATCACTTACCTCTTATAGAGTTTGCCAACAATAATAGCTTCCATTCGAGTATTCAAATGGCTTTAAATGAGGTTTTTTATTGGCGAAGATGTAGATCACCGATTGGTTGGTTTAAGGTTGGTGAGGCTGAGTTGATAGGGCCATACTTAGTCCACAAATCTATGCAGAAGGTGAAGATCATTTAGGAAAGGGTAAAAATTGCCCAAAGTTGTTACATAGTCAGCATAGGATAAGACCATACCATTTATTCGGACAACTCTTCATAGTCCCAAAGAGGACTTTTATATAGATCCAGAGATGATGTGACGTCCCTTACCCTGGAAAGGTATTGGATGACTATTAAAATGACAACACTTCATTGTATCGTCACTAGCTCATAAGTGATGGTTGTCAGTTAGAGACACTACCTTAGAAGTAAAGTATTATATTCTAATATACTGATTTGCATTTATTATTGCATAATAATTTAAAGCACTATCTTATT
This sequence comes from Solanum dulcamara, assembly GCF_947179165.1. Lineage (NCBI taxonomy): Eukaryota > Viridiplantae > Streptophyta > Magnoliopsida > Solanales > Solanaceae > Solanum > Solanum dulcamara. The sequence goes on from NC_077241.1 coordinate 14,429,279, forward strand.
TTATTTCATTCTTTATTGAGTTGAGTTACATTCAGAGTTGAGTATCCTAATGTAAGTTTCCATTTGCCATTTTAAATACTCGTACATTCAATATCTTCCATAGCTTTTGGTGAGACCTCTTTGTATTAGAGGAGCTCCTTTACTTTTAGTTTTTCTTTTTTTATGCTAGTCTTATGAGGTAGCCGCGGTCTTGTCTCATCACCATCTTAGTAGTTAGTAGAGGCTTCATAGACTGAGTAGAGTGGAGTCTCTTTGAGACTTTCACAGTCCGTTTTGAAAATATGACTTCCATTATTAAGTTATGATATTGACTCTATTTTTATATGAGTACTTTAAGTTATTATTTAAATATTGATGAGACTTTTTTAAATTCCCACTTGATGTTACTCTTTTATCGAGTTAAGTCTTCTGTTGAGTGAGTTAGCCAGGCCGAGTAGTTCATTTGGGACCAGCAATGGTTTTTTAGTACCAACCACGTCCAGGGTGTATAATCGTGGTGTGACAGATTTGTAAGAGTACCTATGAGTCATATGTGGCCATTCGTACGTCACCCCAACTCTTAGTCAAATTCTAAAATATGAGGGTCAGTCCTATGAGCCAAGGTTATGACCCGTAGAAAGAGTTACGACCCGTAAGGTCAACTCATAACTCCTGTGACACATTCCAATACTAAAATATGCACTTAGGTCTTACGTCTAGGACTATGACCCATCAAGCATCCTACGTAGAAAGGGGTTAGTAGACCCCAAGCCAAAATCTTAGTCAAGTTCTATGAAGGGTCTTTTACGACCCGTATTTGACTCTACGACCCATAGTAGATTAGTCATAGACCCATTGAAAAAACCTCCAGTGAGTCCAATAATTGGACCCCAGGTCCTAGAAAGGAACCCAATGGTCCATAGGAAGAGGCCCATAGAGGCCTAGTCAGTTTTAAATGAGGGGCAAATTTTTCTTTTTCCCATCTTTCCCAAACTAAACGCAAGACGTTTTGGGAATAAAATTTGTCCCTTATCAGTAACCAACAAGGTTTTTTCTCTTATTAACACTTAGAATCTTTTGAGAGCAAGAATTGGGGAGAAGAAGAAGAATTGGGGGTTCAAGAGTTTCAAGCAAGATCTTTGAATTTTGCTTAAATAATCTTCATTTCAGGTATGTAAGACTATCATAATATTGGACTAAGTTCGTCCTCATGCCCTACATCTTCACTCAGTCAAGTTGAGATTTAGTTTGAGTTTCATTTCGATGAGTACATGAGTTATTAATATAAATCATACTGAGTTCTTGTAGATATTTAAATATACTTTAAAGATTTTCATGAGTTGAGTTCATGAGATGTTTGTTCGTGTTTGTATTCACATGAACCCTAGTTATGTTTTTTATTAATTATTTATGCACTTTTTTGAGTTAAAGAATAATTAGTTTCATCATTTAATTGAGAAAGAGATTGAACATGAGTTGAGTTCGAGAAGTTTCTTAATTATCATTTTGAGCATGAGTTGAGTTTGAGAAATTTCTTAATTGTTATTTTAAGCATAAGTATTAATACATTTAAACGACTATTTTTGAGATTGAGTTGAGAAGTCAAACTATGCTTTTAAATGCATTTATTTAGTTAAGAACATATCCATTTCAAAGAGAAGAGATAAGTTGAGAAGAGTTGAGTTTTAATTTATGTTCAAAAGATACTAAATGAGTTAATTGAGTAAATACACTCACTTGAGATATGAGCATAGTAACTATATATTTTAGAGTAGTATTGAACACCAATTTTGGTAAGAGTATAGAACAACTCAAACTCCATAAACTACGTAGCTAGCGTAGAATAGAAAGGAGGACTATTATTGGATCCAGAGATGAGTTGCGTCCTTACTCTAGCAAGGTATTGGACGGTTGTGAAAACGACAACAATTCATTGTATCATCACGTAGCTCATAAGTAATGGTTGTCGATTAGAAAAGCTCCCAGAGTAAAATATTATATTTATATATACTGAGTTGCATTTACTTATTCATATCTTTTAAAGCATATTTTTACATATATTGAATGGTTTATTGAGTTGAGTTATTTCAGAGTTGAGTTGAGTTGAGTATGTTTGAGTAAGTTTCCTTTCAACTGTTTTACATACCGTACATTCGATGTACTGACGTCATTTGGCGGTGCATCTATTTACGATACAAACACATGTAGTAGATATTCTCAACAGGTGCATCGTTGAAGATCAAATTTTCATCCAGTTTTTGGTGAGACCTCCTTAGCATTAGAGACGCTCTAAAGTATTTACTTTTTCAGTCTTTATTTATCATTTTGAGGTAGCTGTGGGCCTATCCTGTTACCTATTTTTCAGAATCAGTATTAGAGACTTCATAGACTATACAGACAGAGTTCGAGTTTATTTAGCTTTATCCATTTGAGTTATGATTTAAACACATTGAGTTATATGACTTGTTGGCAAAAAAAGTCAACAAACGTAAAAAAACGTCCAACGAAAAAATCCAAAAGAATCGGCAAAACTGCAAAAGGTTTCTTCCAAAGGAAAAAAATATTTAAAAAACGTACATACAAAGGGCAAAAAAGGTCAAAATGGTTTTTAAAATAAGCAAAAAAAACGTCAAAAATTTCCAAAAAAGAGAAAACCCAAAAAGAGTCCCAAAAATAGGCCAAAAATTCCTACTAATCTACCTCTGTTTGAAGACTAAAAATCATTAAAAATAAATATTATACAATTTTTCTTCACTTATTATATCATTATCATAATTATATTTAATATTGATTATACTAAACATAATAAAAATTAAATGGAAAAGATTTTTTTTATTATAGTTAAACTCCTACATGGAGAATCTTTTTCCAACTAAAATAGACATGATCTAAAAAATAGTCAAAAAAACTTCCAAAATAATAGACAAAAAAGGTTTTAAAACTTTCAAAAAAATAAACAAACGTAAAAAAAAAAGATTAAAAAAAAAGGTCCAAAAAAATAGGCAAAAGTTTTCTTCCAAAATAATAGGCAAAAAAGATTCTTAAAAACGTCCAAAAAAATAGGCAAAAAAGGGGGTTAAAAGCGGTTTTAAAATAGGCAAAAAAGGTCAAAAAATCTAAAAAAGAGAAAAACCCAAAAGGAGTCCAAAAAAAAAATAGGCAAAAGTTTTCTACCAACCTACCTCTGTTTGAAGTCTAAAACTCATATCAATTCTAGAGGGATAAGAAGACTACTTCAGTATCTATATATTATTAAGAGCGTCAAATTGATGAGCACCAAATCTCTCATTCTTTCTTTTCAATTTCCTCCTTACCGTAAGTCTTTCACCTTATTTTAACTCTCAAAAATTTATGTAATAGTATTGTAGTTTGCAATTACCATTGTTTCTTTCTACCTTATGTTATATTATAGGTGTGTGTGTGAGGGGGGGAGGGTTAATCTAGTTTGTGCTAGGTTTACCATTGTACTTATTCTCCCTCCTTTTTTATAGTATTGACATCCAATTTTGACCCTCTACAACGCAAATTAGCTACCAAGTTTCTTTAAATTTCGAACATTTTTGAAATAATTTACTTTTATAAAAATTAAATCTTTTTCATGTTATTCTTAACTATTTTTGTCTTTTTATATAATTGTAGGATAATATACATATTTTTATATAACTATATTCTTAATTACTACTTTTGTGATTATTCGAAAATCATCTTAAAAAATTATTTTTAATTAAATGTTATGTTAATTAGGTTAATTTAATTATAGTTTGTATTTTCAAATTAATTGGTTTATGACTAAAAAAATGCACTTCTCCCACATCGAAAATTCATGAAGGATTTGAGTTTTTTGGAGCTATATAAATGCTCATATTCTCATTAAGAAGAGAGGAAGAGGTGAGAGGTTTTTAGCCACCCAAAGTTAGAAAAATTTCCTTACTTGATTAGGATTTAGACTCTTGTCCTCAGCTTAAAAGTTGTGAAATTTTTTAGCTTTCAGTCTAGACTTTTCTTCGAGGAAAATAAGAGATTGAAGTCAAAATTTAGGCTAAGAACAAAGTTCATATAACGTCGAACCCATGAATATTCGAGTCTAAATTTTCAATTTTTCTTTTTGTGAATTGGAGTTTCGTCAAGCTGGTGGTGGTGAAGTCATCTTTCGCTCATCGTCTTCAATCTCGCTGCCCGAAAAGAGATAAAATCTTTTGTCAGCTTTATTTTATTTAATTATTTCATATTTTATATTTAGTTGACTTGTGTAATCTAGTTTTTTTAGTTAGCATGTATTAATAATAATTAGATTAATTGTAGAAATTTTTTATAGTTAGCATGCGCTAAGATTAATTAGCTAGCATGTGTTAGGATTATTTCATGAAAGCTATTAATTTTGTTACATTATTTTTTCAAGTAGTTTTGTTTGACAATATAGATTTTCATGTTTTTAATTTCTTCTTTTAACATGATTTAGATAACAAAATATGAGTAAGTTATTATTTAGTTAGAACTTTCATAGCCTAATTGATTTAATTCTTTCTTTAAGATTTGAATTAGTATGGCGTATAAATTAATTTTGTGTCCTTTAATTACTTGAATATATTTCTTGTTTCCTTTTCTTTGTCTACATATATACATGTTGTTAGTCACCTCTAGGATGCCCATCAATTTGATACCTTAAAATATCATGATATATTTCTTGGTTTAGCTTAAAATGAATAGATGCTTATGTTATTTTATTTTGGTGCATGTGATATCAATTTGAGTCTATCTTTGGACTCCGTTCTTACATATCATTGAGTTTTGAGTCTCTCATCATCTTGTTCGAATTGCTGGAAAGTTGATATATGGAAAAGAAGCTAATATTCATGGTTTGAATATTGATATTGGGCTGTATACATGGAATACATGTGGAAAATAGTGTTGTATTCACTGATATACAATATATATATATATATACAGTCTGATATGCAAGAAAATAGTATTGTATACACTGACATACAATATATATACATTCTGATATACGATGAATATAGGGAACAAACAGGTGGTATACAGTGTATATACAGTTCAATATCCAGAAATAATGTTGTATATAGTGTATATACAATTGCGGTATACAGAAATTGGGCTTAAGGCCCAAAACGTACGTGGCCCAACAGCTTAGTCCAAACATACAGAAATGAAGTGTCAGGCCATAGTTTCATATGTTAGTTATTATTTATTTTTATTGATTCACTTTGTAATAATTGATTTACTTATGTTATTTATAATTATTTGTTTATATATTAATCTTAGTTTAGTTTAACTTAATTAGATTCCCATAAAGATAAAGCATTTCATGTTAATTTATTTTTTAAATAATTTTCTACCTTTATTTAGCCATTTTGATAAACTTTACTTTCTTTTCATATTATTTTCAATGTATAAGCTTGACCATTTTTTTCAAAAATAGTTTTAAAGTCTTTATTTCCTTTTAAATTAATATTTTCAAAAGTTAGTCAAATAATTTTCAAATCGTCAGATAACCGCTTGTTAGCGTTCACTTTGAATGCTAATACCTTGTCAAAGTGGAAATTTGAACCCTTACCCATTTTCTCTAATTTTAAGATTTAAATATGTTAGGGTCTTTAAAATTAAGGTTTCTTGTTTTTCCTTAAAAATTAAGTGGCGACTCTCTTTTCTAAAATTATTTTTTTTGTCTAAAAGTTTAAATTAATTTTAAACCGTCATTTTCCGACATAACATGTAGTAATCTTATATATTTCGCATTGTGATTTTGCTTATTTTAGTTTTAAAACATGAGAAGCTTCGGTTGCTTGAGAATGGAGTCTTATGTGGTGTGAATCCAAATTAAATTGGATTCCAATACGGTATTGGACACCAAATGAAAAATCAAACAAAACAAATCATATCTTGGACTATCAACATACTGCAAAATTGAAGGAAAGGAGAAATTAGTTTTTCTGGTTTAATTTTCATAATTTTCAACAGTATAGAATATTGTTCAGATCTTAGCAATCAACCTCAATAGGTGCTTGTAATGTGAGGTATTATGTCACGATCCAATTTTTCAGGTCATGATGGGACCTGCTAACACCCACCTGCAGGTAAGCCTAACCCTAACCCTTATCTCGAAACTAGAGGCAACGGGCTATCAAGCGGAAGGTGAAAAAATAAAGTAGAAAATAAGTAGTAGAGAGAACACCATAAATAATACATAAAGAACCACTCCAAGACCTGACATCAGTCAATAATCGAGCATCTAAATCAAAATAGGAGTACAAGACTTTTAAAATACAAATACAAGTACAAATAGCTTAAGAAAGAAAGTAAAGACTAGTCTTAGCGCCAAATAGATGGAGATTGGCAACTTTGGATTCCAGGAGCTCACCCAATCTCCAAATCAGCAGTTGCTCCGCACGAGTTTAAATCAACAGCGATAACTCGTACTATATGTTGCAAGATGCAGAAGTGTAGTATAAGTACCAAATGAAAGATACTCAGTAGACATATGCCGACTGAGCTCCACAGATAAAAAAAGTATAAATAACATATAACTAGGTAGATACAATACAAATAATTAATCAGGAGCTAGTACAAGGTAGGTAAGAAATAAGGCCAAAAGGTAGGATATATAGATGAAAGAGCAAAGTCAAAAAAAGCACTAAAAGCGCAAGACAACATTTTATTTACAATAAGAAGTTATCATATGAGTCAACTAGTCAAGAATGGAATACTAATTATCACCGCTAATCACATAGCCACCTAAGTACTAACCCAACTGAGCCTAGCAGAAAATATCAACCACAACTCCAAACCAAGACACTCTGCAGACCAACTACAAATTCAACAAGAGATGAGTATAAGTATAATCAAATAATAACCGATCGAAACCATATACCCCCAAAAGGTGCAAACAATGACAATATACCCCCAGCCCCATAAAATTGAGGGACCACACAACAAATAATTATACTGGTGATAGGCGATGCTAATGAATGCAAGTCTGTAGTAAAACCAGTAACATCATAGGTGACTCTCAGAGATCATCAACAAGTGTATAGACGCACCCAGACTCTTGACCTGCCAGGTGGGATCCCTGCAGCTCCCTCATCTAGTTCAGTGTTGCACTGGCCAGAGAGGCCCATAGGGGATGCTAGGGCTGGGCATAAAATACCGAAAATTGAATTACCAAACCGAACCGTCTATTTTGGTATTCAGTAATTTGGTTCGGTACTGAAATATAAAATTTGGTATTTCAGTTTTGGTATTTTTTTTATTATTAATACAAAAAAACTGGAAAAAAAAGAATAAAAATTACCAAAAAGAGAAGAGTTTAGTAAGAGAAAAATATCTCATTTTTTCATTTCCCTTACCATTTCCATTTCAACTTTCCCACGTTTACAACATACTATATGCACACTTTCAAACACGTACATTATGGATAACTGCTAAAATTTAAATTCATGTACATATAAAGATTATAAATTCTAATTTTAAATTTATGCAATTGGTTAAGAATTCTAATTTCACTTTGCATGATTCATCACGTCAATTATCTACATAAACTGTTTGGTAGTTATATTGAAAATAAAAGATTTCAACTCTTTCATATCTTTGCAGGAACTAATTAGTAATTAGTGCAGTGATGTAGAGTTTTTGGACAATTCAAAGAAAAATATATGTATAAAAATTATGTGTGATATATTAAAATTTTTTGTTTTCACTCTTTTTCATCATTTTTATTATATGGTAATATTTTTTTATTCTGTATCTATTCATAAATTATTTTCTCTTTGTTTACGATGTATCATTTCTCCTCCGTAGAATATGGCTTTAGAGCAATTTTGATTTTGATATTTAGTAAGTTAAAATGCATATATTACTTAATTATGGTGTAGTAATAAAAATATAAGTTAAGATATGTATTCTTTAGGTTAATGTAAATATTAAATGTAGATAAATTTTTATTGTACATTAACTATTAAAATAATATGGTATTATCGAATACCGTACCGAACAGAAGTTTGATTTACGGATTACCGAATTACCGAACTGAAGTTTGAAAGTTCGGTATTTGGTATATACTTTGAATTACCGATTACCGAATTACCAAACTTTGAAAATACCGAACGCCCATCCCTAGGGGATGTGAGAAGTTTGTATATACTTCCTGGGCCCAAACCAAGTCTTACATAAACAAATAGCATCACTGTAGTAGTACCGAAGTGTGAGAAACCAAGCTGATGTACAAAAGGGTGACACCGCGCTGGATAGTCAAGTATAGGCTACAGACATCCCAGATGCAGCCAAAGTAGAAAACTAGCGACGCCGTACCGAATATCAATAATATTGAGTGTATCCTCGATGCCTTTTGTAACAACCCCTAAAATATTTATGTCGGTATTTCAATTCTCGACGAAAATAATACAACCTCGGTATTTTGGGTATAACTTTTCATAGTTTGGTCCAAATTAGGTAATTCAAATTTTTGGGTAACCACAACATCATTACCTACAACTCTCATGAAGAATATATCTTAAGATTCGGAGTATAAGTAGATCAAATAAATTAATATTTGCATGATATAGTGCTGTGACGGAATTGAGTATTTATAGACGAAAATTCATATCTCACTATAAGTTGCTCCAAATTAGTTAATTCTTGAACGATAGGAAACTAGACTTCCATATATACAATTCTTATGAAGACACTAAATCCTAATAAGGAATTTATCTTATTCAAATGCAACTTCGAAAAAAAGTATTCTGTTAAAAAGAACTCATCTTATCTACCATGGAAACATCTAGATACATTTGACATCATTCATGACATAAATTGTCCTCCATTTAACATCATCCATGACATCAATATATTCCATTAAATTTTCATATTTTTCTTTATAATTATTTTATTTATTGTTAGGTCACTCTTTCCCACCTATAAATACCCACCTTATTTTCTCATTTTATTCATGAAGCTTTCTTAAGCATTTCTTCTCTCTATATACTTCTTCTCAAATATAGTTTTAATTTTAGTAGTATAAAAATACTACTCCGGTTATTCTTATATTCCGGGTAGTACACAAAATGCTCTGGCGAGAAGAAAAAAGGCTAGGGGTCCAAGAGTGTTCCAATTCGGAGTAAACCTTCAGATTTATGGTATGTAGGGCTTTCATAGCATTGGATTGAGTTCGTCCATGTGCCCAATATTTAAATTCATTATAATTGAGTTATAGTTGAGTTTTATCCAAATCTTGAATTCTAAATAAATTAATTCTTCTTCTATTGAGTTTGATATATTTATGCATTAATATTATTATTATTATTGTTATCTCTCATATTATTGGAATTATTGTTAATGACTACTTTCCCATGAATCCTAATTGATTTGATATTCATGAATATTTTTACATATGTTTTGAGTAAAGATGTTGGCTTTTTATTATTTTCATTGATAAAAAGAAGTTATATGAATTAATACTATATATGTATTTTATTGAGTTTTAAAAGAGAAAAAGAATTAAATTTAAATGAATTTGAGCAAATGATATTTTGAGAAAGATGTTTTGATGAAATGTAAATGATATTTTTGAAAGTATAATGATTGATGAACATGAAATGAGATGAGTTTGATGATTTAAATTAAAGTCCAATGAGACTAGATGATGAGTTTAATATGAGCACATATTTTGGGAGTAGTATTGAGCACCGAGTTGGGTAAGAGTTTAATTGACTCAAACCCCAGAACTACGTAGACAGCGTAGGATGGAGGCTATGCCTCTTAAGTCCCAAAAAGAGGACTTTGATGAGTGGATCCAAGATGGTGATGTCCTGTAACAACCCCTAAAATGTTGTATGTCGGTATTTCAATTCTCGACAAAAATAATACAGCCTTTGTATTTTGGGCATAACTTTTTATAGGTTGGTCCAAATTAGGTGATTCAAATTTCTGGGTAATCACAACATCCTTACCTACAACTTTCATGAAGAACATAACTTCAAATTCGGAGTATAAGTAGGTCAAATAAATTAATCTTTGCAAGATATAGTGCTGTGACGGAATTGAGGGTTGATAGAAGAAAATTCATATCTCACTATAGGTTGCTCCAAATTGGTTGATTCTTGAACGATATGAAACTAGACCTCCATATCTACAATTCTTATGAAGAAACCAAATCCTAATAAGGAATTTATCTTATTCAAACGTAGCTTCGAAAATGAGTATTCTGTTAAAAAGAACTCATCTTACCTACCATGGAAACATCTAGATGCATTTGACATCATGCATGACATAAATTGTCCTCCATTTAACATCATCCATGACATCAATATATTCCATTAAATTTTCAAATTTTTTTTTATAATTATTTTATTTATTGTTAGGCCCCTCTTTCCCACCTATAAATACCCACCTTATTTCCTCATTTTATTCATCAAGCTTTCCTAAGCATTTCTTCTCTCTATATACTTCTTCTCAAATATAGTTTTAGTTTTAGTAGTATAAAAATACTACTCCGGTTATTCTTATACTCCGGGTAGTACACAAAACTCTCCGGCGAGGAGAAAAGGCTAGGAATCCAAGAGTATTCCAATTCGGAGTAAATCTTCGGATTTAAGGTATGTAAGGCTTTCGTAGCATTGGATTGAGTTCGTCCATGCGCCCAATATTTAAATTTATTATAATTGAGTTATAGTTGAGTTTTATTCAAATCTTGAATTCTAGATGAATTAATTCTTCTTCTATTGAGTTTGATATATTTATGCATTAATATTATTATTATTGTTATCTCTCATATTATTGGAATTATTATTCATGGCTACTTTCCCATGAATTCTAATTGATTTGATGTTCATGAATATTTTTACATATGTTTTGAGTAAAGATGTTGGCTTTTTATTATTTTTATTGATAAAAAGAGAGTTATATGAATTAATACTATATATGTATTTTATTGAGTTTTGAAAGAGTAAAAGAGTTGAATTTGAATGAATTTGAGAAAAAATGATATTTTGAGCAAGATGTTTTGATGAGATGTAAATGATGTTTTTGGAAGTATAATGATTGATGAACATGAAATGAGATGAGTTTGATGATTTAAATTAAAGTCCAATGAGACTAGATGATGAGTTTAATATGAGCACATATTTTGGGAGTAGTATTGAGCACCGAGTTGGGTAAGAGTTTAATTGACTCAAACCCCAGAACTACGTAGCCAGCGTAGGATGGAGGCTATGCCTCTTAAGTCCCAAAAAGAGGACTTTGATGAATGGATCCAAGATGGTGATGTCCTTTACCCTGGCAAGGTATTGGATGGATGTGGCAACGACATCGCTTCGTTGTATCATCGCTAGCTCATAAGTGATGGTTGTCGGTTAGAGAAACTCCCAACTGAGTAAGCATTGCTTATTACTATTATTTTTATTATTATATTTTAAACTTGCATTACATATTCATGTTGAGATGATGTTGAGTTCTGAGTTGAGTTTTCTTGAGAGGAGTTTCTTGATATCTGTCCTTACCTTCCTGCCATTTTACATACTCGTACATTCCACGTACTGACGTCATTCGACCTGCATCGTTTTATGATGCAGATACAGGTGTTAGAGATCCTTAACAGGCGCATCGTTGAAGATCATTTCTTTCCAGCTATTTGGTGAGTCCTTCTTGTATTCGAAAGAACTCCTTATCCTTTTATTATTGTTGAGTGTGATGTTTCTTTTGAGGTAGCCATGGACATGTCATTGGCACCATCTAAGAGTATTAGAGGCTTCATAGACAGAGTCTGATGATGTAATCGGAGTAGTTCTCCTTAGAAACTACTTCTTCTAAGAATTATATATTTTTCCTTTGATTATGACAATCCCACATTAGTATTATTAAGTCTTCCGCTGATGAACAAATGAGTAATGAGACCAAGTGGTTCTCTCGAAAGCCAGAGATGGTTTCTGAGTGCCGGCCACGCCTAGGGTACCCTCTCGGGGCGTGACAAACTTGGTATCAGAGCACAAAGTTCAAGAGTCCTAGGGTGTCTATGAAGCCGTGTCTAGTAGAGTCTTGTTTATAGGTGTGTCGTGCACCACACTTATAATCAGGAAGCTATAGGACATTAGGAATTATTTCACTTCTTTCATAATCTGAGTTCGTGCGATAGAGTTTAACTCTATAAAAGCTTTCTTTCTAATTCGTGCGTTTACACGTTTCAGACATGCCTCCTAAACGTTCAGCTAGGCAGAGGAACGCTCCCAGCACTGAGGTTCCACAGTCAGTGATGCCTCCACGGAGAACTAGGGGCCGACCTGCAAGGTCTACTGAGGTACCCCAAGTACCTACTGTTTAGACCACTCCTACTTCTGAGGATGATTTTCGAGGAGCGATTGCTATGCTCACCCAGTTGGTGGCTGCTCGAAATAGTAGCCAGAGTTCACCAACTCCTAGCTCTAGTTATCAAGAGCCGTCTGCTGCCACGAGGATCAGAGATTTTCTGAGAATGAATCCACCGGTCTTCATGGGTTCTAACGTTGATGAAGACCCCCAAAATTTCATTGATGAGATGTGGAAGATACTAAAAGCGATGCATGCTACAGAGATTGAGGGTGTTGAGTTGGTGTCTTATCAACTCAAGGATGTCGCAAATGTCTGGTATAACCAGTGGGAAGAAAGTAGAGGTGAAGATGCAGAGCCTGCTCTTTGGGATGAGTTTGAAAGAGCATTTCTTGATAACTTTTTTCCCAAGAGCTACGTGAAGCAAAAATTGAGGAGTTTGTGAACCTCAAGCAAGAGAGTATGACTGTGAAAGAATATAGTTTGAAGTTTATTCAATTGTCCAAATATGCCCCAGAAATGATTCCCCATATGAGGTCTAAAATGAGGAAGTTTGTCTCTGGCCTAGGCAAATATGTAAAGAAAGAATGTAAGGCAATGCTAATGATTTCTGACATGGATTTTTTTAGATTCATGGTGTATGATCAGCAGGTTGAGGATGATAAGAAAAAGGACCGAGAAGAACACCTAAGCAAGAAGGCTAAGTCTGCTGGGCATGAGAATGAGCAGAAGCAAGGGAAGGGTAACAAGTCTTTCTTTCAGAAAAGGTCTTCCAATTATGCACCTTCCCCAACAAATACTTTTACACCTAATACCAGGTATGATCAAAGATCTCTAAGTCACCAAAACTTCCGATCTCAAGGTTCTCAGTCCCAATTAAGTATGGCTCAAGGTTCTAGAGGGAAACCACCATGTGCTAGATGTGGAAGACTCCATTTGGGAGAGTGTCGTGTGGGCACCAATGCTTGCTACGGATGTGGAAAGATAGGTCACTTCCAGAATGAGTGTCCTTCAAAAAGGCAGGGAGATAGAAGTAGTAGAGCTCAGTTTTCTTCTGCAGCTCCACAGAATAGAGGTAATCATAGAGGTGCAGCTTCAAGTGCAGGTGGGGGAACCAACCGCCTATATGCTATGGGTAGTCGCCAAGACCAAGAAAACGCACCCTATGTTTTTACTGGTATGCTTCGAGTCCTTTCTTTTGATGTGTATGCATTACTTGATCCAGGTGCTACATTATCTTTTGTGACTCCTTACTTGGATAGTAAATTTGAGATCCTTCCTGAGTATCTTCTTGAGCCTTTCAGTGTGTATACTCCTGTTGGTGATTCTATCTTAGCTGAGAGGGTCTATAGAAATTGTACTGTGTCAATCTATCATAAGGATACCATGGCTGACTTAGTTGAGTTGGACATGGTTGATTTTGATGTGATTCTTGGTATGGACTGGCTTTATTCTTGTTATGCTTTGGTTGATTGTAGGACCCGAATTGTCAAGTTTCAATTTCCAAACGAGCCTATCTTAGAGTGGAAGGGGAATTCTGTAGTGCCTAGGGGTAAATTTATTTCCTACCTTAAGGCCAGAAAATTAATCTCTAAGGGATGTATATATCATATAGTTCGAGTCAAAAATATTAATGATCAGACTCCATCTCTTGAGTCAGTTCCCATTGTGAATAAGTTTCCTGAAGTCTTTCCTGAGGATCTACCCGGAATTCCTCCTGATAGAGAGATAAACTTTGGTATTGATATCCTTCCTGATACACAACCTATCTCTATTCCTCCTTATAGGATGGCTCCTGCTGAGTTGAAAGAGTTGAAAGAACAACTGAAAGACCTCCTAGATAAGGGGTTTATTAGGCCAAGTGTCTCACCCTGGGGCGCTCCTGTCCTATTCGTGCGAAAGAAAGATGGGTCCCTTAGAATGTGCATTGATTACCGACAACTAAACAAGGTCACCATTAAAAACAAGTACCCTCTCCCCAGAATAGATGATTTATTTGACAAACTTCAGGGTGCCACATGTTTCTCTAAGATAGACCTCAGATCAGGCTATCACCAGTTGAAAGTGAGAGAATGTGACATCCCGAAGACGACTTTTCGAACCCGCTATGGTCATTTTGAGTTTCTTGTTGTGTCCTTTGGATTGACAAATGCTCCAGCAGCTTTTATGGACCTCATGAACCTAGTATTCAAGCCATACCTAGATACGTTTGTAATTGTCTTCATCGATGATATTTTGGTCTACTCTAGAAGTAAGAGTGAGCATGCTAATCACCTTAGGATTGTCCTTCAAACTCTTAAGGAGAAGGAGTTGTATGCTAAGTTTTCAAAGTGTGAGTTTTGGCTTGAGTCTGTAGCATTCCTAGGTCATATTATATTTGGGGATGGAATCCAAGTTGATACTCAAAAGATTGAGGCAGTTAAGAACTGGCCCCGACCCACCTCTCCAACCGACATAAGGAGTTTCTTAGGTTTGGCTGGTTACTACAGGAGGTTTGTTGAGGGATTTTCATCCATATCCTCACCATTGACTAAGCTGACTTAGAAGAAGGCTAAGTTTCAATGGTCTGATGCTTGTGAGAAAAGTTTTCAAGAGTTGAAAGCTAGATTGACTACTGCTCCAGTACTATCCCTACCCGAAGGAATGGATGGTTTTGTAATCTATTGTGATGCTTCAAGAGTTGGGTTGGGATGTGTATTGATGCAGAAAGGTAAGGTCATTGCCTATGCCTCCAGGCAGCTTAAGACTCATGAGAGGAACTACCCCACTCATGACCTTGAGTTGGCAGCTGTGGTATTTGCTCTTAAGATTTGGCGTCACTATCTTTATGGTGTACATGTGGATGTGTTCACAGACCATAAGAGCTTACAGTATGTATTCAGCCAGAAGGAGCTGAATTTGAGGCAAAGGAGATGGCTAGAGTTGCTCAATGATTATGACATGAGCATTCTCTACCACCCAGGTAAAGCAAATGTAATTGCTGATGCTCTTAGCAGGTTATCTATGGGGAGTATAACTCATGTGGAAGAGGAAAAGAAGGAGTTGGCAAAGGAAGTGCATAGACTTGCGCGTTTGGGAGTTCAACTTATTGACTCTAGTGAGGGTGGTACAATAGTACGAAATGGAGCCGAATCATCTCTAGTTGCAGAGGTGAAAGAAAAGCAAGATCAGGATCCCATTCTTCTTCAACTGAAGGATGAGGTTCACAAGCAGAAGGTAATGGCTTTTACCAAAGGGGGAGATGGAGTGTTGAGATATCAAGAAAGATTATGTGTTTCAAGTGTTGATAGTATTAGGGAGAGAATCATGAAAGAAGCCCATAATTCTAAGTATTCCATCCATCCAGGTTCAACAAAGATGTATCATGACTTGAGAGAAGTATACTGGTGGAGTGGAATGAAGAGAGATATAGCAGAGTTTGTGTCCAAGTGCCCTAATTGCCAACAAGTTAAAGTTGAGCACCAAAGGCCTTGTGGAGTGGCTCAGAATATAGAGATATCGGAATGGAAGTGGGAAATGATCAATATGGACTTCATTACCGGTTTACCACGAACCCGCAAACAACATGACTCTATTTGGGTGATTGTGGATAGGATGACCAAATCGGCCCATTTCTTGCCGGTTAAGACTACGAACACTGCAGAGGATTATGCCAAACTGTATCTTAGAGAGATTGTTAGACTGCATGGAGTTCCTTTGTCTATCATCTCTGATAGGGGAGCTCAATTTACTGCTCAGTTTTGGAAATCATTTCATAAGGGCTTGGGTTCAAGAGTGAACCTTAGTACTGCTTTTCATCCGCAAACAGATGGCCAGGCAGAGCGTACGATACAGACTTTGGAGGATATGTTAAGAGCCTGTGTTATTGACTTCAAAGGTAATTGGGATGATCATTTACCTCTTATTGAGTTTGCATACAATAATAGTTTCCATTCGAGTATTCAAATGGCTCCTTATGAAGCTCTGTATGGGAGGAGATGTAGATCACCAATTGGTTGGTTTGAAGTTGGTGAAGCTGAGTTGATTGGACCAGACTTGGTTCACCAAGCTATGGAGAAGGTGAAAACCATTCAAGAGAGGTTGAGGACTGCTCAAAGTCGCCAAAAATCCTACACTGATGTTAGAAGAAGAGATTTAAAGTTCGAAGTGTACGATTGGGTATACTTGAAAGTTTCACCCATGAAGGGTGTGATGAGATTTGGAAAGAAAGGGAAGCTTAGTCCCCGCTACATTGGTCCTTATCAGATTATGAGGAGGGTAGGTAACGTAGCCTATGAATTGGAGTTGCCTCCAGAATTAGCTGCTATTCATCCCGTGTTTTATATCTCTATGCTTAAGAAGTGTTTGGGAGATCCTTCACTTGTTGTCCCAGCTGAGAGCATTGGGGTGAAAGAGAGTTTGAGTTATGAAGAGATTCCAGTTCAAATTTTTGATCGTCAGGTTCGCAAATTAAGAACTAAGGAAGTGGCATCTGTCAAAGTCCTATGGCAAAATCAATTTGTTGAAGAGGCTACATGGGAAGCTGAAGAAGATATGAAGGCTAACTATCCTCATCTATTTATGCCTTCTGATGACGATATTCAAGGTAATATTCCTTACTTCTACCTTTGAGTCGATGTTTATTCTTGAGTTTGAGTCATTAACCATTTGAGTATCGGAGTTGATGTATTGATGATATTCATTTTTTATGTCTCCTATTTTCATCTTCATTCGAGGATGAATGATCCCAAGGGGGAGATATTGTAACAACCCCTAAAATGTTGTATGTCGGTATTTCAATTCTCGACAAAAATAATACAGCCTTTGTATTTTGGGCATAACTTTTTATAGGTTGGTCCAAATTAGGTGATTCAAATTTCTGGGTAATCACAACATCCTTACCTACAACTTTCATGAAGAACATAACTTCAAATTCGGAGTATAAGTAGGTCAAATAAATTAATCTTTGCAAGATATAGTGCTGTGACGGAATTGAGGGTTGATAGAAGAAAATTCATATCTCACTATAGGTTGCTCCAAATTGGTTGATTCTTGAACGATATGAATCTAGACTTCCATATCTACAATTCTTATGAAGAAACCAAATCCTAATAAGGAATTTATCTTATTCAAACGTAGCTTCGAAAATGAGTATTCTGTTAAAAAGAACTCATCTTACCTACCATGGAAACATCTAGATGCATTTGACATCATGCATGACATAAATTGTCCTCCATTTAACATCATCCATGACATCAATATATTCCATTAAATTTTCAAATTTTTTTTTATAATTATTTTATTTATTGTTAGGCCCCTCTTTCCCACCTATAAATACCCACCTTATTTCCTCATTTTATTCATCAAGCTTTCCTAAGCATTTCTTCTCTCTATATACTTCTTCTCAAATATAGTTTTAGTTTTAGTAGTATAAAAATACTACTCCGGTTATTCTTATACTCCGGGTAGTACACAAAACTCTCCGGCGAGGAGAAAAGGCTAGGAATTCAAGAGTATTCCAATTCGGAGTAAACTTTCGGATTTAAGGTATGTAAGGCTTTCGTAGCATTGGATTGAGTTCGTCCATGCGCCCAATATTTAAATTTATTATAATTGAGTTATAGTTGAGTTTTATTCAAATCTTGAATTCTAGATGAATTAATTCTTCTTCTATTGAGTTTGATATATTTATGCATTAATATTATTATTATTGTTATCTCTCATATTATTGGAATTATTATTCATGGCTACTTTCCCATGAATTCTAATTGATTTGATGTTCATGAATATTTTTACATATGTTTTGAGTAAAGATGTTGGCTTTTTATTATTTTTATTGATAAAAAGAGAGTTATATGAATTAATACTATATATGTATTTTATTGAGTTTTGAAAGAGTAAAAGAGTTGAATTTGAATGAATTTGAGAAAAATGATATTTTGAGCAAGATGTTTTGATGAGATGTAAATGATGTTTTTGGAAGTATAATGATTGATGAACATGAAATGAGATGAGTTTGATGATTTAAATTAAAGTCCAATGAGACTAGATGATGAGTTTAATATGAGCACATATTTTGGGAGTAGTATTGAGCACCGAGTTGGGTAAGAGTTTAATTGACTCAAACCCCAGAACTACGTAGCCAGCGTAGGATGGAGGCTATGCCTCTTAAGTCCCAAAAAGAGGACTTTGATGAATGGATCCAAGATGGTGATGTCCTTTACCCTGGCAAGGTATTGGATGGATGTGGCAACGACATCGCTTCGTTGTATCATCGCTAGCTCATAAGTGATGGTTGTCGGTTAGAGAAACTCCCAACTGAGTAAGCATTGCTTATTACTATTATTTTTATTATTATATTTTAAACTTGCATTACATATTCATGTTGAGATGATGTTGAGTTCTGAGTTGAGTTTTCTTGAGAGGAGTTTCTTGATATCTGTCCTTACCTTCCTGCCATTTTACATACTCGTACATTCCACGTACTGACGTCATTCGACCTGCATCGTTTTATGATGCAGATACAGGTGTTAGAGATCCTTAACAGGCGCATCGTTGAAGATCATTTCTTTCCAGCTATTTGGTGAGTCCTTCTTGTATTCGAAGGAACTCCTTATCCTTTTATTATTGTTGAGTGTGATGTTTCTTTTGAGGTAGCCATGGACATGTCATTGGCACCATCTAAGAGTATTAGAGGCTTCATAGACAGAGTCTGATGATGTAATCGGAGTAGTTCTCCTTAGAAACTACTTCTTCTAAGAATTATATATTTTTCCTTTGATTATGACAATCCCACATTAGTATTCTTAAGTCTTCCGCTGATGAACAAATGAGTAATGAGACCAAGTGGTTTTCTCGGAAGCCAGAGATGGTTTCTGAGTGCCGGCCACGCCTAGGGTACCCTCTCGGGGCGTGACATGTCCTTTACCCTGGAAAGGTATTGGATGGATATGGCAACGACATCGCTTCGTTGTATCATCGCTAGCTCATAAGTGATGGTTGTCGGTTAGAGAAACTCTCAACTGAGTAAGCATTGCTTATTACTATTATTTTTATTATTATATTTTAAACTTGCATTACATATTCATGTTCAGATGATGTTGAGTTTTGAGCTGAGTTTTCTTGAGAGGAGCTTCTTGATATCTGTCCTTACCTTCCTGCCATTTTACATATTCGTACATTCCACGTACTGACATCATTCGACCTGTATCATTTTATGATACAGATACAGGTGTTAGAGATCCTCAACAGGCGCATCGTTGAAGATCATTTCTTTTTAGCTATTTGGTGAGTCCATCTTGTATTTGAAGGAACTCCTCATCCTTTTATTATTGTTGAGTGTGATGTTTCTTTTGAGGTAGCCATGGACATGTCATTATCACCATCTAAGAGTATTAGAGGCTTCATAGACAGAGTTTGATGATGTAATCGGAGTAGTTCTCCTTAGAAACTACTTCTTCTAAGAATTATCTATTTTTACTGTGATTATGACACGCCTACATTAGTATTCTTAAGTCTTCTACTGATGAATAAATAAGAAATGAGACCAAGTGGTTTTCTCGGAAGCCAGAAATAGTTTCTGAGTGCCGGCCACGCCTAGGGTACCCTCTCAGGGCATGACAAACTTGGTATCAGAGCACAAAGTTCAAGAGTCCTACGGTGTCTATAAAGCCATGTCTAGTAAAGTCTTGTTTATAGTTGTGTCGTGCACCACACTTATAATCAGGAAACTATAGGACATTAGGAATTATTTCACTTCTTTCATAATCTGAGTTAGTGCGATATAGTTTAACTCTACAAAAGCTTTCTTTCTAATTTGTGCATTTACACATTTCAGACATGCCTCCTAAACGTTCAGCTAGTCAGAGGAACGTTGCCAGCACTGAGGTTCCACAGTCAGTAATGCCTCCACAGAGAACTAGGGCCGACCTGCAAGGTCTACGGAGGTATCCCAAGTACCTATTGTTCAGACCACTCCTACTTCTGAGGAAGATTTTCGAGGAGCGATTGCTATGCTCACCCAGTTGGTGGCTGCTCGAAATAGTAGCCAAAGTTCACCAACTCCTAGCTCTAGCTATCAAGAGCCATTTGCTGCCACGAGGATTAGAGATTTTCTGAGAATGAATCCACCGATCTTCACGGGTTCCAACGTTGATGAAGACTCCCAAAATTTCATTGATGAGATGTGGAAGAAACTAAAAGCGATGCATGCTACAGAGATCGAGAGGGTTGAGTTAGTGTCTTATCAACTCAAAGATGTGGCAAATGTTTGGTATAACCAGTGGGAAGAAAGTAGAGGTGAGGATGCAGAGCCTGCTCTTTGGGATGAGTTTGAAAGAGCATTTCTTGATAACTTCTTTCCCCAAGAGCTACGTGAAGCAAATATTGAGGAGTTTGTAAACCTCAAGCAAGAGAATATGACTGTGAAAGAGTATAGTTTGAATTTTATTCAATTGTCCAAATATGCCCCAGAAATGATTCCTCATATGAGGTCTAAGATGAGGAAGTTTGTCTCTAGCCTTGGCAAACATGTAAAGAAAGAATATAAGGCAATGCTAATGATTTCTAACATGGATTTTTCTAAATTGATGGTGTATGCTCAGCAGGTTGAGGATGACAAGAAAAAGGACCGAGAGGAACACCTAAGCCAGAAGGTTAAGTTTGCTGGGCATGAGAATGAGCAGAAGCAAGGGAAGGGTAACAAGTCTTTCTTTCAGAAAAGGTCTTCCAATTATGCACCTTCCCCAACAAATGCTTTTACACCTAGTACTAGGTATGATCAAAGATCGCTAAGCCACCAAAACTTTCGATCTCAAGGTTCTTAGTCCCAATTAAGTATGGCTCAAAGTTCTAGAGAAAAACCACCATGTGCTAGATGTGGAAGGCTCCATTTGGGAGAGTGTCGTGTGGGCACCAATGCTTGCTACGGATGTGGAAAGACAAGTCACTTCCAGAATGAGTGTCCTTCAAAGAGGCAAGGAGATGGAAGTAGTAGAGCTCAGTTTTCTTCTGCAGCTCCACAGAATAGAGGTAATCATAGAGGTGCAGCTTCAAGTGCAAGTGGGGGAACCAACCGTCTGTATGCTATAGGTAGTCGCCAAGACCAAGAAAATGCACCCGATGTTGTTACTGGTATGCTCCGAGTCCTTTCTTTTGATGTGTATGCATTACTTGATCCGGGTGCTACATTATCTTTTGTGACTCCTTACTTGGCTAGTAAATTTGAGATCCTTCCTGAGTGTCTTCTTGAGCCTTTCAGTGTGTCTACTCCTGTTGGTGATTCTATCTTAGCTGAGAGGGTCTATAGAGATTGTATTGTATCAATCTATCATAGGGATTCCATGGCTGACATAGTTGAGTTGGACATGGTTGATTTTGATGTGATTCTTGGCATGTACTGACTTTATTCTTGTTATGATTCAGTTGATTGTAGGACCCGAATTGTCAAGTTTCAATTTCCAAACGAGCCTATCTTAGAGTGGAAGGGGAATTCTGTAGTGCCTAGGGGTAAATTTATTTCCTACCTTAAGGCCAGAAAATTAATCTCTAAGGGATGTATATATCATATAGTCCGAGTCAAAAATATTAATGATCAGACTCCATCTCTTGAGTCAGTTCCCATTGTGAATGAGTTTCCTGAAGTCTTTCCTGAGGATCTACCAGGAAACCCTCCTGATAGAGAGATAGACTTTGGTATTGATATCCTTCCTGATACACAACCTATCTCTATTCCTCCTTATAGGATGGCTCCTTCTGAGTTGAAAGAGTTGAAAGAAAAACTGAATACCTCCTAGATAAGGGGTTTATTAGGCTAATTGTCTCATCTTGGGGAGCTCCTATCCTATTCGTGTGAAAGAAAGATGGGTCCCTTAGAATGTGCATTGATTACCGACAACTAAATAAGATCACCATTAAAAACAAGTACCCTCTCCCCAGAATAGATGATTTATTTGACCAACTTCAGGGTGCCACATGCTTCTCTAAGATAGACCTCAGATCAGTCTATCACCAGTTGAAAGTGAGAGAATGTGACATCTCGAACATGGCTTTTCGAACCCGCTATGGTCATTTTGAGTTTCTTGTTATGTCCTTTGGATTGACAAATGCTCCAGCAGCTTTTATGGACCTCATGAACCGAGTATTCAAGCCATACCTAGATACGTTTGTAATTGTCTTCATCGATGATATTTTGGTCTACTCTAAAAGTAAGAGTGAGCATGCAAATCACCTTAGGATTGTCCTTCAAACTCTTAAGGAGGAGGAGTTGTATGCTAAGTTTTCAAAGTGTGAGTTTTGGCTTGAGTCTGTAGCATTCCTAGGCCATATTATATCTGGGGATGGAATCCAAGTTGATACTCAAAAGATTGAGGCAGTTAAGAACTGGCCCCGACCCACCTCTCCAACCGACATAAGAAGTTTCTTAGGTTTGGCTGGTTACTACAGGAGGTTTGTTGAGGGATTTTCATCCATATCCTCACCATTGACTAAGTTGACTCAGAAGAAGGCTAGGTTTCAATGGTCTGATGCTTGTGAGAAAAGTTTTCAAGAGTTGAAAGCTAGATTGACTACTGCTCCAGTACTATCCCTACCCGAAGGAATGGATGGTTTTGTAATCTATTATGATGCTTCAAGAGTTGGGTTGGGATGTGTATTGATGCAGAAAGGTAAGGTCATTGCCTATGCCTCCAGGCAGCTTAAGACTCATGAGAGGAACTACCCCACTCATGACCTTGAGTTGGCAGCTATGGTATTTGCTCTTAAGATCTGGCATCACTATCTTTATGGTGTACATGTGGATGTGTTCACAGACCATAAGAGCTTACAGTATGTATTCAGCCAGAAGGAGCTGAATTTGAGGCAGAGGAGATGGCTAGAGTTGCTCAAGGATTATGACATGAGCATTCTCTACCACCCAGGTAAAGCAAATGTAGTTGCTGATGCTCTTAGCAGGTTATCTATGGGGAGTACAACCCATGTGGAAGAGGAAAAGAAGGAGTTGGCAAAGGAAGTGCATAGACTTGCGCGTTTGGAAGTTCAACTTATTGACTCTAGTGAGGGTGGTACAATAGTACGAAATGGAGCTGAATCATCTCTAGTTGCAGAGGTGAAAGAAAAGCAAGATCAGGATCCCATTCTTCTTCAACTGAAGGATGAGGTTCACAAGCAGAAGGTAATGGCTTTTACCAAAGGGGGAGATGGAGTGTTGAGATATCAAGAAAGATTATGTGTTCCAAGTATTGATGGTATTCGGGAGAGAATCATGAAAGAAACCCATAATTCTAAGTATTCCATCCATCCAGGTTCAACAAAGATGTATCATGACTTGAGAGAAGTATACTGGTGGAGTGGAATGAAGAGAGATATAGCAGAGTTTGTGTCCAAGTGCCCGAATTGACAACAATTTAAAGTTGAGCACCAAAGGCCTTGTGGAGTGGCTCAGAATATAGAGATCTTAGAATGGAAGTGGGAAATGATCAATATGGACTTCATTACCGGTTTACCACGAACCCGCAAACAACATGACTCTATTTGGGTGATTGTGGATAGGATGACTAAATTGCCCATTTCTTGCCGGTTAAGACTACGAACACTGCAGAGGATTATGTCAAACTGTATCTTAGAGAGATTGTTAGACTGCATGGAGTTCCTTTGTCTATCATCTCTGATAGGGGAGCTTAATTTACTGCTCAGTTTTGGAAGTCATTTCAGAAGGGCTTGGGTTCAAGAGTGAACCTTAGTACTGCTTTTCATCCGCAAACAGATGGTCAGGCAGAGCGTACGATACAAACTTTGGAGGATATGTTAAGAGCCTATGTCATTGACTTCAAAGGTAATTGGGATGATCATTTAACTCTTATTGAGTTTGCATACAATAATAGTTTCCATTCGAGTATTCAAATGGCTCATTATGAAGCTCTGTATGGGAGGAGATGTATATCACCAATTGGTTGGTAAAGCTGAGTTGATTGGACCAGACTTGGTTCACCAAGCTATGGAGAAGGTGAAAACCATACAAGAGAGGTTGAGGACTGCTCAAAGTCGCCAGAAATCCTACACTGATGTTAGAAGAAGAGATTTGGAGTTCGAAGTGTACGATTGGGTATACTTGAAAGTTTCACCCATGAAGGGTGTGATGAGATTTGGAAAGAAAGGGAAGCTTAGTCCCCACTACATTGGTCCTTATCAGATTATGAGGAGGGTAGGTAACATATCCTATAATTTGGAGTTCCCCCCGAATTAGCTGCTATTCATCCCGTGTTTTATATCTCTATGCTTAAGAAGTGTTTGGGAGATCCTTCACTTTTTGTGCCAGCTGAGAGCATTAAGGTGAAAGAGAGTTTGAGTTATGAAGAGATTCCAGTTCAAATTCTTGATCGTCAGGTTCGCAAATTAAGAACTAAGGAAGTGGCATCTTTCAAAGTCCTATAGCGAAATCAATTTGTTGAAGAGGCTACATGGGAAGCTGAAGAAGAAATGAAGGCTAACTATCCTCATCTATTTGTGCCTTCTGATGACGATATTCAAGGTAATATTCCTTACTTCTACCTTTGAGTCGATGTTTATTCTTGAAATACCGAACGCCCATCCCTAGGGGATGTTAGAAGTTTGTATATACTTCCTGGGCCCGAACCAAGTCTTACATAAATAAATAACATCACTGTAGTAGTACCGAAGTGTGAGAAACCAAGATGATGTACAAAAGGGTAACACCGCGCTGGATAGTCAAGTATAGGCTACAGACATCCCAGATGCAGCCAAAGTAGAAAACTAGCGACGCCGTACCGAATATCAATAATATTGAGTGTATCCTCGATGCCTCTTGTAACAACCCCTAAAATATTTATGTCGGTATTTCAATTCTCGATGAAAATAATACAACCTCGGTATTTTGGGTATAACTTTTCATAGATTGGTCCAAATTAGGTGATTCAAATTTTTGGGTAACCACAACATCATTACCTACAACTCTCATGAAGAATATATCTTAAGATTCGGAGTATAAGTAGATCAAATAAATTAATCTTTGCAAGATATAGTGTTGTGACGGAATTGAGTATTTATAGAAGAAAATTCATATCTCACTATAGGTTGCTCCAAATTAGTTGATTCTTGAACGATAGGAAACTAGACTTCCATATATACAATTCTTATGAAGACACTAAATCCTAATAAGGAATTTATCTTATTCAAACGCAGCTTCGAAAAAAAGTATTCTGTTAAAAAGAACTCATCTTACCTACCATGGAAACATCTAGATACATTTGACATCATTAATGACATAAATTGTCCTCCATTTAACATCATCCATGACATCAATATATTCCATTAAATTTTCAGATTTTTCTTTATAATTATTTTATTTATTGTTAGGTCACTCTTTCCCACCTATAAATACCCACCTTATTTCCTCATTTTATTCATCAAGCTTTCTTAAGCATTTCTTCTCTCTATATACTTCTTCTCAAATATAGTTTTAGTTATAGTAGTATAAAAATACTACTCCGGTTATTCTTATATTCCGGGTAGTACACAAAATGCTCCGACGAGAAGAAAAGGCTAGGGGTCCAAGAGTGTTCCAATTCGGAGTAAACCTTTGGATTTATGGTATGTAAGACTTTCATAGCATTGGATTGAGTTCGTCCATGCGCCCAATATTTAAATTCATTATAATTAAGTTATAGTTGAGTTTTATCCAAATCTTGAATTCTAAATAAATTAATTCTTCTTCTATTGAGTTTGATATATTTATGCATTAATATTATTATTATTGTTATCTCTTATATTATTGGAATTATTGTTAATGGCTACTTTCCAATGAATCCTAATTGATTTGATGTTCATGAATATTTTTACATATGTTTTGATTAAAGATGTTGGCTTTTTATTATTTTCATTGATAAAAAGAAAGTTATATGAATTAATACTATATATGTATTTTATTGAGTTTTAAAAGAGCATAAGAGTTGAGTTTGAATGAATTTGAGCAAATGATATTTTGAGCAAGATGTTTTGATGAGATGTAAATGATGTTTTTTGGAAGTATAATGATTGATGAACATGAAATGAGATGAGTTTGATGATTTAAATTAAAGTCCAATGAGACAAGATGATGAGTTTAATATGAGCACATATTTTGGGAGTAGTATCCGAGTTGGGTAAGAGTTTAATTGACTCAAACCCCAGAACTATGTAGCTAGCGTAGGATAGAGGCTATGCCTCTTAAGTCCTAAAAAGAGGACTTTGATGAGTGGATCCAAGATGGCTATGTCCTTTACCCTGGCAAGGTATTGGATGGATGTGGCAACGACATCGCTTCGTTGTATCATCGCTTCGTTGTAACAACCCCTAAAATGTTGTATGTCGGTATTTCAATTCTCGACGAAAATAATACAGCCTCTGTATTTTGGGAATAACTTTTCATAGGTTGGTCCAAATTAGGTGATTCAAATTTCTGGGTAATCACAACATCCTTACCTACAACTTTCATAAAGAACATAACTTCAAATTCGGAGTATAAATAGGTCAAATAAATTAATCTTTTTAAGATATAGTGCTGTGACGGAATTGAGTGTTGATAGAATAAAATTCATATCTCACTGTAGGTTTCTCCAAATTGGTTGATTCTTGAACGATATGAAACTAGACTTCCATATCTACAATTCTTATGAAGAAACCAAATCCTAATAAGGAATTTATCTTATTCAAACGTAGCTTCGAAAAAATATATTCTGTTAAAAAGAACTCATCTTACCTACCATGGAAACTTCTAGATACATTTGACATCATGCATGACATAAATTGTACTCCATTTAACATCATCCATGACATCAATATATTCCATTAAATTTTTAGATTTTTTTTAAAATTATTTTATTTATTGTTAGGTCCCTCTTTCCACCTATAAATACCCACCTTATTTCCTCATTTTATTCATCAAGCTTTCTTAAGCATTTCTTCTCTCTATATACTTCTTCTCAAATATAGTTTTAGTTTTAGTAGTATAAAAATACTACTCCGGTTATTCTTATATTCCGGGTAGTACATAAAATGCTCCGACGAGAAGAAAAGGCTAGGGGTCCAAGAGTGTTCCAATTCGGAGTAAACCTTTGGATTTATGGTATGTAAGACTTTCATAGCATTGGATTGAGTTCGTCCATGCGCCCAATATTTAAATTCATTATAATTAAGTTATAGTTGAGTTTTATCCAAATCTTGAATTCTAAATAAATTAATTCTTCTTCTATTGAGTTTGATATATTTATGCATTAATATTATTATTATTGTTATCTCTTATATTATTGGAATTATTGTTAATGGCTACTTTCCAATGAATCCTAATTGATTTGATGTTCATGAATATTTTTACATATGTTTTGAGTAAAGATGTTGGCTTTTTATTATTTTCATTGATAAAAAGAAAGTTATATGAATTAATACTATATATGTATTTTATTGAGTTTTAAAAGAGCATAAGAGTTGAGTTTGAATGAATTTGAGCAAATGATATTTTGAGCAAGATGTTTTGATGAGATGTAAATGATGTTTTTTGGAAGTATAATGATTGATGAACATGAAATGAGATGAGTTTGATGATTTAAATTAAAGTCCAATGAGACTAGATGATGAGTTTAATATGAGCACATATTTTGGGAGTAGTATCCGAATTGGGTAAGAGTTTAATTGACTCAAACCCCAGAACTACGTAGCCAGCGTAGGATGGAGGCTATGCCTCTTAAGTCCCAAAAAGAGGACTTTGATGAGTGGATCCAAGATGGTGATGTCCTTTACCCTGGCAAGGTATTGGATGGATGTGGCAACGACATCGCTTCGTTGTATCATCGCTAGCTCATAAGTGATGGTTGTCGGTTAGAGAAACTCTCAACTGAGTAAGCATTGCTTATTACTATTATTTTTATTATTATATTTTAAAATTGCATTACATATTCATGTTGAGATGATGTTGAGTTCTGAGCTGAGTTTTCTTGAGAGGAGTTTCTTGATATCTGTCCTTACTTTCCTGCTATTTTACATACTCGTACATTCCACGTACTGACGTCATTCGACCTGCATCGTTTTATGATGCAGATACAGGTGTTAGAGATCCTCAACAGGCGCATCGTTGAAGATCATTTCTTTTCAGCTATTTGGTGAGTCCTTCTTGTATTCAAAGGAACTCCTTATCCTTTTATTATTGTTGAGTGTGATGTTTCTTTTGAGGTAGCCATGGACATGTCATTAGCACCATCTAAGAGTATTAGAGGCTTCATAGACAGAGTCTGATGATATAATCGGAGTAGTTCTCCTTAGAAACTACTTCTTATAAAAATTATCTATTTTTCCTTTGATTATGACTAGCCCACATTAGTATTCTTAAGTCTACCGCTGATGAATAAATAAGAAATGAGACCAAGTGGTTCTCTCGAAAGGCAGAAATGGTTTCTGAGTGCCGGCCACGCTTAGGGTACCCTCTCGGGGCGTGACAAACTTGGTATCAGATCCCAGAGTTCAAGAGTCCTAGGGTGTCTATGAAGCCGTGTCTAGTAGAGTCTTGTTTATGGGTGTGTCGTGCACCACACTTATAATTAGGAAGCTATAGGACATTAGGAATTATTTCACTTCTTTCATAATCTGAGTTCGTGCGATAGAGTTTAACTTTATAAAAGCTTTCTTTCTAATTTATGCGTTTACGCGTTTCTGACATGCCTCCTAAACGTTCAGTTAGTCAGAGGAACGCTGCCAGCACTGAGGTTCCATAGTCAGTGATGCCTCCACGGAGAACTAGGGGCCGACCTGCAAGGTCTACTGAGGTACCCCAAGTATCTACTGTTCAGACCACTCCTACTTCTGAGGAAGATTTTCGAGGAGCGATTGCTATGCCACCCAGTTGGTGGCTGCTCGAAATAGTAGCCAGAGTTCACCAACTCCTAGCTCTAGTTATCAAGATCCGTCTGCTTCCACTAGGATTAGAGATTTTTTGAGAATGAATCCGCCGGTCTTCACGGGTTCCAACATTGATGAAGACCCCCAAAATTTCATTGATGAGATGTGGAAGATACTAAAAGTGATGCATGCTACAGAGATTGAGTGGGTTGAGTTGGTTTCTTATCAACTCAAGGATGTGGCAAATATCTGGTATAACCAGTGAGAAGAAAGTAGAGGTGAGGATGCAGAGCCTGCTCTTTGGGATCAGTTTGAAAGAGCATTTCTTGATAACTTCATTCCCCAAGAGCTACGTGAAGCAAAAATTGAGGAGTTTGTGAACCTCAAGCAAGAGAGTATGACTGTGAAAGAGTATAGTTTGAAGTTTATTCAATTGTCCAAATATGCCCCAGAAATGATTCCTCATATGAGGTCTAAGATGAGGAAGTTTGTCTCCGGCCTAGGCAAACATGTAAAGAAAGAATGTAAGGCAATGCTAATGATTTCTGACATGGATTTTTCTAGATTGATGGTATATGCTCAGCAGGTTGAGGATGACAAGAAAAAAGACCGAGAGGAACACCTAAGCAAGAAGGCTAAGTCTGCTGGGCTTGAGAATGAGCAGAAGCAAGGGAAAGGTAACAAGTCTTTCTTTCAAAAAAAGGTCTTCCAATTATGCACCTTCTCCAATAAATACTTTTATACCTAATACCAGGTATGATCAAAGATCTCTAAGTCACCAAAACTTTCGATCTCAAGGTTCTCAGTCCCAATTAAGTATGGCTCAAGGTTCTTGAGGAAAACCACCATGTGCTAGATGTGGGAGGCTCCATTTGGGAGAGTGTCGTGTGGGCACCAATGCTTGCTACGGATGTGGAAAGACAAGTCACTTCCAGAATGAGTGTCCTTCAAAGAGGCAAGGAGATGGAAGTAGTAGAGCTCAGTTTTCTTCTGCAGCTCCACAGAATAGAGGTAATCATAGAGGTGCAGCTTCAAGTGCAAGTGGGGGAACCAACCGTCTGTATGCTATAGGTAGTCGCCAAGACCAAGAAAATGCACCCGATGTTGTTACTGGTATGCTCCGAGTCCTTTCTTTTGATGTGTATGCATTACTTGATCCGGGTGCTACATTATCTTTTGTGACTCCTTACTTGGCTAGTAAATTTGAGATCCTTCCTGAGTGTCTTCTTGAGCCTTTCAGTGTGTCTACTCCTGTTGGTGATTCTATCTTAGCTGAGAGGGTCTATAGAGATTGTATTGTATCAATCTATCATAGGGATTCCATGGCTGACATAGTTGAGTTGGACATGGTTGATTTTGATGTGATTCTTGGCATGTACTGACTTTATTCTTATTATGATTCAGTTGATTGTAGGACCCGAATTGTCAAGTTTCAATTTCCAAACGAGCCTATCTTAGAGTGGAAGGGGAATTCTGTAGTGCCTAGGGGTAAATTTATTTCCTACCTTAAGGCCAGAAAATTAATCTCTAAGGGATGTATATATCATATAGTCCGAGTCAAAAATATTAATGATCAGACTCCATCTCTTGAGTCAGTTCCCATTGTGAATGAGTTTCCTGAAGTCTTTCCTGAGGATCTACCAGGAAACCCTCCTGATAGAGAGATAGACTTTGGTATTGATGTACTTCCTGATACACAACCTATCTCCATTCCTCCTTATAGGATGGCTCCTGCTGAGTTGAAAGAGTTGAAAGAACAACTGAAAGACCTCCTAGATAAGGGGTTTATTAGGCCAAGTGTCTCACCCTAGGGCGCTCCTGTCCTATTCGTGTGAAAGAAAGATGGGTCCCTTAGAATGTGCATTGATTACCGACAACTAAACAAGGTCACTATTAAAAATAAGTACCCTCTCCCCAGAATAGATGATTTATTTGACCAACTTCAGGGTGCCACATGCTTCTCTAAGATAGACCTCAGATCAGGCTATCACCAGTTGAAAGTGAGAGAATGTGACATCCCGAAGACGGCTTTTCGAACCCGCTATGGTCATTTTGAGTTTCTTGTTATGTCTTTTGGATTGACAAATGCTCCAGCAGCTTTTATGGACCTCTTGAACCGAGTATTCAAGCCATACCTAGATACGTTTGTAATTGTCTTCATCGATGATATTTTGGTCTACTCTAGAAGTAAGAGTGAGCATGCTAATCACCTTAGGATTGTCCTCCAAACTCTTAAGGAGGAGGAGTTGTATGCTAACTTTTCAAAATGTGAGTTTTGGCTTAAGTCTGTAGCATTCCTAGGTCATATTATATCTGGGGATGGAATCCAAGTTGATACTCAAAAGATTGAGGCAGTTAAGAACTGGCCCCGACCCACCTCTCCAACCGATATAAGGAGTTTCTTAGGTTTGGCTGGTTATTACAGGAGGTTTGTTGAGGGATTTTCATCTATATCCCCACCATTGACTAAGCTGACTCAGAAGAAGGCTAAGTTTCAATGGTCTGATGCTTGTGAGAAAAGTTTTCAAGAGTTGAAAGCTAGATTGACTACTGCTCCAGTACTATCCCTACCCGAAGGAACAAATGGTTTTGTAATCTATTGTGATGCTTCAAGAGTTGGGTTGGGATGTGTATTGATGCAGAAAGGTAAGGTCATTGCCTATGCCTCCACGCAGCTTAAGACTCATGAGAGGAACTACCCCACTCATGACCTTGAGTTGGCAGCTGTGGTATTTGCTCTTAAGATCTGGCATCACTATCTTTATGGTGTACATGTGGATGTGTTCACAGACCATAAGAGCTTACAGTATGTATTCAGCCAGAAGGAGCTGAATTTGAGGCAGAGGAGATGGCTAGAGTTGCTCAAGGATTATGACATGAGCATTCTCTACCACCCAGGTAAAGCAAATGTAGTTGCTGATGCTCTTAGCAGGTTATCTATGGGGAGTACAACCCATGTGGAAGAGGAAAAGAAGGAGTTGGCAAAGGAAGTGCATAGACTTGCGCGTTTGGAAGTTCAACTTATTGACTCTAGTGAGGGTGGTACAATAGTACGAAATGGAGCTGAATCATCTCTAGTTGCAGAGGTGAAAGAAAAGCAAGATCAGGATCCCATTCTTCTTCAACTGAAGGATGAGGTTCACAAGCAGAAGGTAATGGCTTTTACCAAAGGGGGAGATGGAGTGTTGAGATATCAAGAAAGATTATGTGTTCCAAGTATTGATGGTATTCGGGAGAGAATCATGAAAGAAACCCATAATTCTAAGTATTCCATCCATCCAGGTTCAACAAAGATGTATCATGACTTGAGAGAAGTATACTGGTGGAGTGGAATGAAGAGAGATATAGCAGAGTTTGTGTCCAAGTGCCCTAATTGCCAACAAGTTAAAGTTGAGCACCAAAGGCCTTGTGGAATGGCTCAAAATATAGAGATCCCAGAATCGAAGTGGGAAATGATCAATATGGACTTCATTATCGGTTTACCACGAACCCGTAAACAACATGACTCTATTTGGGTGATTGTGTATAGGATGACTAAATCGGCCCATTTTTTGCCGGTTAAGACTACGAACACTGCAGAGGATTATGCCAAACTATATCTTAGCGATATTGTTAGACTACATGGAGTTCCTTTGTCTATCATCTCTGATAGGGGAGTTCAATTTACTGCTCAGTTTTGGAAGTCATTTCAGAAGGGCTTGGGTTCAAGAGTGAACCTTAGTACTGCTTTTCATCCGCAAACAGATGGCCAGGCAGAGCTTACGATACAGACTTTGGAGGATATGTTAAGAGCCTGTGTCATTGACTTCAAAGGAAATTGGGATGATCAATTACCTCTTATTGAGTTTGCATACAATAATATTTTCCATTCGAGTATTCAAATGGCTCCTTATGAAGCTCTGTATGGGAGGAGATGTAGATCACCAATTGGTTGGTTTGAAGTTGGTGAAGCTGAGTTGATTGGACCAGACTTGGTTCACCAAGCTATGGAGAAGGTGAAAACCATACAAGAGAGGTTGAGGACTGCTTGAAGTCGCCAGAAATCCTACACTGATTTTAGAAGAAGATATTTGGAGTTCGAAGTCTATGATTGGGTATACTTGAAAGTTTCACCCATGAAGGGTGTGATGAGATTTGGAAAGAAAGGGAAGCTTAGTCCCCGTCACATTGGTCCTTATCAGATTATGAGGAGGGTAGGTAACGTAGCCTATGAATTAGAGTTGCCTCCAGAATTAGTTGTTATTCATCCCGTGTTTTACATCTCTATGCTTAAGAAGTGTTTGGGAGATCCTTCACTTGTTGTCCCAGCTGAGAGCATTGGGGTGAAAGAGAGTTTGAGTTATGAAGAGATTCCAGTTCAAATTCTTGATCGTCAGGTTCGCAAATTAAGAACTAAGGAAGTGGCATTTGTCAAAGTCCTATGGCGAAATCAATTTGTTGAAGAGGATACATGGGAAGCTGAAGAAGATATGAAGGCTAACTATACTCATCTATTTATGCCTTCTGATGACGATATTCAAGGTAATATTCCTTACTTCTACCTTTGAGTCGATGTTTATTCTTGAGTTTGAGTCATTGACCATTTGAGTATCGGAGTTGATGTATTGATGATATTCATTCTTTATGTCTCCTATTTTCATCTTCATTCGAGGATGAATGATCCCAAGGGGGAGATATTGTAACAACCCCTAAAATATTTATGTCGGTATTTCAATTCTCGACGAAAATAATACAACCTCGGTATTTTGGGTATAACTTTTCATAGGTTGATCCAAATTAGGTGATTCAAATTTCTGGGTAACCACAACATCATTACCTACAACTCTCATGAAGAATATATCTTAAGATTCGGAGTATAAGTAGATCAAATAAATTAATATTTGCATGATATAGTGCTATGACGGAATTGAGTATTTA
This sequence comes from Solanum dulcamara, assembly GCF_947179165.1. Classification (NCBI taxonomy): domain Eukaryota; kingdom Viridiplantae; phylum Streptophyta; class Magnoliopsida; order Solanales; family Solanaceae; genus Solanum; species Solanum dulcamara. The sequence goes on from NC_077241.1 coordinate 14,463,347, forward strand.
TAGACGAAAATTCATATCTCACTATAGGTTGCTCCAAATTAGTTGATTCTTGAACGATAGGAAACTAGACTTCCATATATACAATTCTTATGAAGACACTAAATCCTAATAAGGAATTTATCTTATTCAAACGCAACTTCGAAAAAAAGTATTCTGTTAAAAAGAACTCATCTTATCTACCATGGAAACATCTAGATACATTTGACATCATTAATGACATAAATTGTACTCCATTTAACATCATCCATGACATCAATATATTCCATTAAATTTTCAGATTTTTCTTTATAATTATTTTATTTATTGTTAGGTCCCTCTTTCCACCTATAAATACCCACCTTATTTCCTCATTTTATTCATCAAGCTTTCTTAAGCATTTCTTCTCTCTATATACTTCTTCTCAAATATAGTTTTAGTTTTAGTAGTATAAAAATACTACTCCGGTTATTCTTATATTCCGGGTAGTACACAAAATGCTCCGACGAGAAGAAAAGGCTAGGGGTCCAAGAGTGTTCCAATTCGGAGTAAACCTTTGGATTTATGGTATGTAAGACTTTCATAGCATTGGATTGAGTTCGTCCATGCGCCCAATATTTAAATTCATTATAATTAAGTTATAGTTGAGTTTTATCCAAATCTTGAATTCTAAATAAATTAATTCTTCTTCTATTGAGTTTGATATATTTATGCATTAATATTATTATTATTGTTATCTCTTATATTATTGGAATTATTGTTAATGGCTATTTTCCAATGAATCCTAATTGATTTGATGTTCATGAATATTTTTACATATGTTTTGAGTAAAGATGTTGGCTTTTTATTATTTTCATTGATAAAAAGAAAGTTATATGAATTAATACTATATATGTATTTTATTGAGTTTTAAAAGAGCATAAGAGTTGAGTTTGAATGAATTTGAGCAAATGATATTTTGAGCAAGATGTTTTGATGAGATGTAAATGATGTTTTTTGGAAGTATAATGATTGATGAACATGAAATGAGATGAGTTTGATGATTTAAATTAAAGTCCAATGAGACAAGATGATGAGTTTAATATGAGCACATATTTTGGGAGTAGTATCCGAGTTGGGTAAGAGTTTAATTGACTCAAACCCCAGAACTATGTAGCCAGCGTAGGATGGAGGCTATGCCTCTTAAGTCCCAAAAAGAGGACTTTGATGAGTGGATCCAAGATGGTGATGTCCTTTACCCTGGCAAGGTATTGGATGGATGTGGCAACGACATCGCTTCGTTGTATCATCGCTAGCTCATAAGTGATGGTTGTTGGTTAGAGAAACTCTCAACTGAGTAAGCATTGCTTATTACTATTATTTTTATTATTATATTTTAAACTTGCATTACATATTCATGTTGAGATGATGTTGAGTTCTGAGCTGAGTTTTCTTGAGAGGAGTTTCTTGATATCTGTACTTACCTTCCTGTCATTTTACATACTCGTACATTCCACGTACTGACGTCATTCGACCTGCATCTTTTTATGATGCATATACAGGTGTTAGAGATACTCAACAAGAGCATCGTTGAAGATCATTTCTTTTCAGCTATTTGGTGAGTCCTTCTTGTATTCAAAGGAACTCCTTATCCTTTTATTATTGTTGAGTGTGATGTTTCTTTTGAGGTAGCCATGGACATGTCATTGGCACCATCTAAGAGTATTAGAGGCTTCATAGACAGAGTCTGATGATGTAATCGGAGTAGTTCTCCTTAGAAACTACTTCTTATAAAAATTATCTATTTTTCCTTTGATTATGACTAGCCCACATTAATATTCTTAAGTCTTCCGCTGATGAATAAATAAGAAATGAGACCAAGTGGTTCTCTCGGAAGCCAGAAATAGTTTCTGAGTGCCGGCCACGCTTAGGGTACCCTCTCGGGGGGTGACACCAGCGTAGGATAGAGGCTATGCCTCTTAAGTCCCAAAACGAAGACTTTGATTAGTGGATCCAAGATGGTGATGTCCTTTACCCTGGCAAGGTATTGGATGGATGTGGCAACGACATCGCTTCGTTGTATCATCGCTAGCTTATAAATGATGGTTGTCGGTTAGAGAAACTCCCAACTGAGTAAGCATTGCTTATTACTATTATTTTTATTATTATATTTTAAACTTGCATTACATATTCATATTGAGATGATGTTGAGTTCTGAGCTGAGTTTTTTTGAGAGGAGCTTCTTGATATCTGTCCTTACCTTCCTGCCATTTTACATACTCGTATATTCCACGTACTGACGTCATTCGACCTGCATCGTTTTATGATGCAGATACAGGTGTTAGAGATCCTCAACAGGCGCATCGTTGAAGATCATTTCTTTTCAGCTATTTGGTGAGTCTTTCTTGTATTCGAAGGAACTCTTTATCCTTTTATTATTGTTGAGTGTGATGTTTCTTTTGAGATAGCCATGGACATGTCATTGGCACCATCTAAGAGTATTAGAGGCTTCATAGACAGATTTTGATGATATAATCGGAGTAGTTCTCCTTAGAAACTATTTCTTCTAAGAATTATCTATTTTTACTTTGATTATGACAAGCCCACATTAGTATTCTTAAGTCTTCCGCTGATGAATAAATAAGAAATGAGACCAAATGGTTCTCTCGGAAGCCAGAAATGGTTTCTGAGTGCCGGCCACGCTTAGGGTACCCTCTCGGGGCGTGACACCTCTGAACTGTCAATATAATATGAGTACATCCTTGACGCCTTGTAAATATCAAAACTAGTGTACAAATGATCTAGACAGTACAAGTCCAATTAAAACTAGTTTAAAAGTAGTAAAAATGTAAGAAAGCCTTCTTAAAACAGTAGTAAAAAACCATAAAGAATCCCAAAATCGTACTACAAAATATGTGAAAATGATCAATCAATGCAAGTGTGTCATCAGTAGCATCCAAACAAGACACATACAGTCCTACAAGTCATACCATACTATCAGGGCAAAGGAAATAACCTGGACCCGATCACTCCTCGAATATGACCCTAGGCCCAATTATAGATAATAGATATAATGACATCACAAACCTACCGCTAAATAAAAAGTGAAGTAATTGGAAACCCGTTTAATATCAGAAAGGGGAGAAAGGTATCTCTAGGATCAACGCCTTACTCCAAAATATGCCATTTCAGCTCCCAATAAGCATAGTTAGGCCAAACCTACAGCTCTGATGAGCCAAAGAGGTCGGTCTCAGGTACTAGATCAAAGGCACACCACTAGCCCTATCAGAATCTACACCTAGCTATAAGAGCAATGAAACACAGTTGAAGCATCTAAGTCTCAAACCTAGTCTAAGGCCATCAATACCAATCCTAAGAAGGATAATCTCACCAATCCAAAATGCAAGTAAAGCCATAAGCCTAAGATAAGGATTTAAAGAGACTACGCTAGTCTACGGCTCACTCGGAGTCAAGCAAATGGAATAGAAGTAGGAAAACCCTAAACTCGATAAAAATACAAACCTAAATCACATGCAATGTATACTAAACAATATGTAATAAAGCTCAGTCAAAATGGAAGACCGTAACTTACCTCGAAGCCAATCAGACGCGCTCTTAATCCTCTAACTTTAAGCTTTCCACCTTCCAAGAACCTCCAATTGCCGCCACACTAACAAAATATCGATCACGGCATCAATATGAATGTTTTGACACCAAAATTATATTTTTCGAAGATGGACCCAAAATCAAGTCTAAAATGGGATTATGGAACCCGCACTGGAAATCCTGAATTCAACTTTGTGAAAATCAAGAAGGAGGATAGCCCTTTGGGCATGAAATTACCTCAAAACGATGCTTTCTGAAGATCCTTAAGCACTCCACACTGAATCCGGACAAAACACACTTTGAATCACCTCAATCAGAGGTCTAGAGCGCGAGATATTTAATTTTTAAAACTTGGAGGAGTGTTAAAAAATGGGTCTTAAAAGAACCTAGGGCCGCTAAAGTGACCCACTAAGTCGCTTAAGTGACTGGGGTCGAGGGGCAGGCCTTCTAACGAGAGCCCCAGTCACTTAAGCAAGCCTCGCTGAAGCCCAGGCCACTTTAGCGACAAGCGCCTTGCTTAAGCAATGCCTTGGCCGCTTAAGCGAGGGTCACTTTAGAAATGCTAGGGTCGCAAAAGCGACAAGACCAGTAGCTACTGCAACAATGACTTTGGCAAAGTCTAAAATTCTCCCATGGGGTGCTCGGGATTTATTCGAAATCTCGTGCACCAAAATGAGATATGTTATCCAACCAAATTTGACATTTCAGACTCAATGGAGCACTCAAATTTCCATCCGAGGTCATCCTGACAAAAAGTGGATCCCATACTCAAGCACCATTTTAAGCCAAAATCTACAATGAGGCTCAGAATGAGATTGAAAGCCTCAGGAACCGCACGAAAGGTTGTTGTAGACCAAACTCGATATTCCAAATCTAACCACGCTGACAAAATTTCAATTTGAGTGTATTTTTAAGAAATTTGATCAAAGTCAACCTTAGGCCAAATTTCAAAGTCTAAGGTGCCAAATGGCACCAAACTCGCACTAAATGCCTCGATGCTCATGTCAACTATGCTACTAGCCTAATTTGGCTATTCTGGGGCTGATGAGACCATTAAAATTCCATTCTGAGGTGATTTTTCTGAAGTTTTGAACGAAGTCAACCGTTCTAACTTGAACAGCTCTAGAATAGGGAAATGGGCATAAAATCCAAACGAATAACCAGACAACCAAACTATTGGTACCAACAAGTCATAAATGACTTGGAATCGCTACAAAAAAGTTTTATACATTGAAAAGACTAGAAAATATAGGAAATGACCCGAAGGGTCATTACATATTAGCCTTTAGATTTTTCTTGAAGTTATATGATAATAGACGTTTGTGTATTCTTTATAAACAATTACAAATTTGTTAGTTGTGGTGTTTGTTTATTATGTATGTCTCAATTATCAATGCTACTAATTCAAATTTCTCTCCGTGCACAAAGAACTTTAGATTACATTAAATAGTCAATTGTAGTTCAAGAATACATCAATCAATTTTCCTCAAATTATTTTTTAATTAATTTATAAAAGTGATATATAATGTAGTTCGCTAATCTATTACCTTAATATTTAGAGTGTTTTCGTGTATCAATACCAACATAATTTTAATTTTTGATATCAATGACAAAATTTTATTTTTTATATTTATTTATTTTCCTCTCTAATTATTAATGTTATAGTGATTTACCATGTTATTTATTAAGTATACTTTGTATATTTGAAAATTTACAATATTCTTTTAAAGTTTGTACTTAATAATATAATGTACATAGAATAATTTATTCATTTTATATATATTTATTATTAATTAACATGATACATACGTGCAAAGCACGTAAACTTGACTAGTATGATATTAAAAGTGTGAAGGCCTTTATAAATGTTTGAACTTTTTATGCTTTATTAAAAGACTCCGCTTTAGACAAAGTCGTCATTTTACTATTTCTCTTTAATTATTATATTATTATTTTAATGATATTAATATTGACTACAATTAGCATAATAAAAATTAAATAGAGAAGATTTTTTTATTATAGTTAAATTAGAATTTTTTTTCAACTAAAATAGACTTGATCCAAAACAATAGTCAAAAAACTTCTAAAATAATAGGTAAAATGGGTCGTACAATGCCCCTATCACAAAGTTAAGTTGAAAGTCAATTTAGTTTCGGACTTGAGCTTAAACTAAGTTTAACTTCAAACAACCACAACTCTCAGTCTATAATTAATTAGGTGACTCATAACCTATCAAATTAATGGTCTATGAGTCTTCTTACTAATGCCACTAAATTTACTTCATTTGGAATTTAGAGTCAAATGTTGTGCCTAATTTACTGAACATTATATGGGGTGAGGCGTCATGGCGGGAAACAAACCACCATGACGAGATTCGACGAGCTAGAATTAAAAAGAGGCATATTTTTATTATATCCTTCTTCCCTAAATTGCCAAAGTATACAGGGGTTAACCTAGAAATCCAAGTTATTCTAGGCTTGGAGAGAATAGAGGAAGGAAGTTCTAGTGCAAGGAAGACTACAACCCACAAATTTCAGGCCGGTCTCCGTTGTTTCTCCTTCTGAAATTCAAAAATTGTGCTATAATCCTTCTACAACTACTTGGCGGCCAGGCAGGTTAGGTTTTCTCAATTGAGTAGTTATGAATCCGTTCCCATCGCTTAATATAATATATATTGATGGGAGATTTTATAATAACCTCCAAGGTCATTTTTGTGCTTTTACGTATTTCTATAGTTTTACCCCTTTTCATAACTTCTTTATACCTCTTATGTGATGTTGGAATGGATGGCACGCTCCCCAAGGTGTTCAGTTGAGTTTTGATGTAGTTTGGCCATTTTTGAGGCTTAACACTTGAAAAAGTTGACTTTAGTTAGCATCCAGAGATTCGATCGTCATATGAGAATTTCGACTGTTCCATCAGCTCCAAAAGGTCCATTTTGGTCTAAAAGGAAGGTTGGTTTGGGTTTTGGAGTCCTCATTTTGAGTTTGTGAGATTTATAATTTTAACTTTAAAGTTTTGGGCAAGTTTGACTTCAGTCAACAATTTAAGTAAATGCGTTTGGATAAAAATTCTGTCAGTGCGGTTAGTTCATGAAAACCAGGGTGAGCTTTTGGCCATTTGAGCATTTTAAGTGTTTTCATTGGAAAGTGTTGACTTTTGTCAATATTTTAACGAGACGACCTCTGTTGGAAAATTCATTGATTCCGTTGAGTTCGGAATGCCATTTTTAGTTGGATAGCATAGTCTATTTGCATTCACAGGGTTTTGAATGAATTTTGAACCCCCATCGGAGAAAATCTCAATTTTCCAAAGTTCAACAGCAGCTGAACTGCTGGTGTAGGAGCTTTTTCTCATTGCGTTCGCGACTTAGGGGTCTACGATCACGAAGGCCTCAGACCCTGGGCATCACGATCGCGTGGTTGGTCAGTACAATCGTGATGGTTTAGCTAAGTCGGACCTCGCGATAGTGAGGCTTAGCTAGTGATCGTAAAGGGCAATTTCGCTGGCTTCAATGAAATTAAATGCCCATTTCCAGCAGCTAAGTCCTATTTTGGAACTTAGTAATTTTCAAAGCTCGTTTTGTCCATTTTCCATCTTTCTTATTATAGTGTGTTAAAAATTCTTGTGGGGATATTCCGAGACACTTTCTCATCGTTAAAACCTTGTAAGTTTTGCGTAAATTCATTATTTTCTTGCATTTTTACTATTTTAGGAATTGATATTGGTGGGGTTATTTTGAATTCTTTTAGTGCTCGGAATATGCCCATATTTGGGGCACAAGTTCCTTGAGTTATTTGGGACCTTGTGATAGAGTTGGTTTTTCAATTTCGTGTGTGTGTCCCAATGTCAAATTTTGACCCAATTTTGATTCCGTTTTTAATTATAGTAATATGGGTATCATTGGCTTTGTTTTGATGTATTCTTTGATAATTTGATAGAGTGGCATCATTCGGAGACGGCTCGATAGGGAAAAGCTCTGATCTAGTAGTTCGTGTGTTGTTTCGGCCTTGAGGTAGGTTACGGTTTCCTCTTGTTAGACTTGGTTTGGTTAGAATTGGTATATTTTGAGTAGTAACATATGATTAGGTTGGTGATTTAGGTGTTGATACCCTATTGTGTAATATAGAGTCGATGATAATCGTTAGTAACTAGTTTGAGTTTTTAGCTGTTGGAGCCTTAGTTTAAGTGTTATATTGATTTATTTGCACCACTTAGAATCCTTAGAACTTGCCTCTAGTTGACTTGAACCTAATATGTAGCTTAATTGAATTTTTTGATTTTGGATGCCCGTTACGTTGTGATCTTGACTTATGCTTATGTCATACTTACTTATGATGTTGAAATATTGGGCCGAGGCTATGCTTTTGGTACACCAGAGTCTCAAGTTAGTGATTTGGTACCTTTGACGGGACTTTACCTGGCTTGTGTGATATGTGATCTTGACATGCTACTTGCCTTGATTATTCGCCGATGCTAAAAACCTTTTTAAGTAAAAGAATAAATAATGAGAATAAGATTTTTGGTTAATGAATAAGTAAGGATTTGAAGGAAAAACTAGTGATATTATGATTTTAGAATTTCTTGAAGTTGATGAGCTCGAGTTATGATTCCGAGGGGACCTTTTATTGACTTTGGGATACACTATTATATTCACCATTGATAAGCTTGAGTTATGAATTCCGGGTGGCCTATTGATACAAATTTTGGGTATTATTTTGATATTGATGAGCTCGAGGGTTATTTCGGGTGCTCTATGATACTTTTGGGGAATATTTATCCATATCTACTAGTTTACTTTTATGCATTCTTTCGATATTTTGTGAGTTGAGATTATTAACTAGACTACCATATGATCTTCCCGTACCCTCTTTCTCAGTAATTATAGTTTTATATTTCTCTCTTATTATTATTGGTGTCATCATGCTGCTTATTATATATTTATTCTTTTTGAGCTCGGTCGGCCTATGATGCCTACTGAGTACCTGTGTTTTGGTACTCATACTATACTTCTTCATCTTTTTGATACAACTCCTAGTTCGAGCCACCCCCAATGAGTGCCTGCTCATCCGTAGTGGTGTGAGATCCAGATTGTGGTGAGCTCCAGGCATTTAGAGACATTTCTACCCTCCTTCTTTTGTACTGACTTATATTTTTTACTTTGGACAGTCAGTTATGTATTGTATATATAGTTTTGTCATCTTTTGTATTTAGTAGCTCTTGTATAGGTGATATCAGGTCCGGGGTTGTCTTGCGTCGATTTATCTTTTTGGTCACTTTTGGGCCTTTTGTATATTTTGTATCGTATTTACATATCTATACTCTGACTCGACTTGTCTTTTGTTAAATTCTCCTTGTTTCCATCTTTTTATGTTATCAATTATTTATTTTTATTGAGGTATGACTTTTAATTTGAGTTGGATTTGACTTGCCTACTTAGGGGTTATAGTACATGCTATCATGACCTGTATTTGGATCGTGATAGAGTGGTATTAGACCTTAGATTTACCAGTATCACCTTTATAGGAGCAAGTTTCTAGTAGAGTCCTACAGATCAATACGATAATATATGTATCCAATGTTTGGAAGGCTATAGGACATTGTTAGGAATTAATTCACTATTCTTGTGTCTAATCATGCATTAATAATGATGAACACCGCAAAATCCTATTTGTTTCACTCTTTCTCAGATGGAAAGGACGAGATATACTCGGGGTGAATGAGAACCCCCCTTATCACATATAGATATAGCCCTAGCTCAGAGTAGAGGTCGAGGTCGACTCAAAGGCCGAGGTAGAGCTCAAGCCGCAGCGACAGTGTCGAAGCTAGATATAAAGGTTAAGTAGTTCGAGCATCAGTCGATGGGGGAGGATCTAGCCCATCCTCCACCCAAATTCATGGCCATATTAGTCTGATAGGATACTCTGGCCCAGATCCTTAGCTTCATGGAAGGTATGTCCCAAGCAGGGACACTACCTAGCACTTCAACTAGACCTCAAGTCTGAGAGAAGGCTCAGACTTTAGGACTGACAGAGGTATACTATGATATTGGTCCTAGTTCTATAGCCTACTACTACAGTCCCCATCCAGTGATTCAGCCTATTTTTATGGTTTTTCAACATATAGAAGCTAGGCCAGCTATTACTATGAAGGAGCAGAAAATATTGGGCAAGTTTATTAGATTGACCCCTCCCAGGTTCTCAAGTGCTGCGAGCGAGGGTGCCAATGAGTTTTTGGTTAGTTGTCTGGAGAGGTTGCATAACCTCGGGTTGGTGGAATTCCACGGGGTTGATTACATTGCTTTCCAGCTAGATGGACCAGCGAAGCAGTAGTGGAGATCTATTATACCCCATACTTTTATACTTGGAATATTTTCTTAAGCTTCTTAAAAGTTTCCATATGATCCATATTGACTATAACGTTATCAAATAACTCTAAGGAAGGGGGGATGCAATTCCCCATAATAGTGAAGGTTGGAAATAGGGTAATAAGGATTTGAAAGGAGTTGGAGGTCAAGTAATGGGTCGTGGTAATCGACCTACTTGCGTAAGCTACCGACTTGGATGTCTTACACAATTAAGCTACTTGAGTACATGATGAGCTTACGTAGCAAGGATTACACAGGTTCTTAAGGTAAGATGAGATTACAAACCTACAAAACGGAGTAAGTAGGTGATGCACCTACTAAAAGTAGGTAATACACCTACTTAGAAAGTGGGCCCCACTAAGACACGTGGAAGCAGGAGATGAGGACACATGGCAGTATGTGATGAAGACACATGGCAGTAGGTGATGCACCTACTAAGGTGGACCCCACCATGCCATATGGCAGCACCTTAGAAGGTGCATGGCATGAAGTGGCTGCCTAGAAGCTGGACATATGTCACCCTTAGGGGCTGACACATGTCACTCTTAAAGAAGGAGTATATAACCCTAAGTTAATGACTAAGGGTCTCATTTCTTCATATTTTATACTTAGACAAGTTTGGAGAAAACTTGAGAAGAAGAAGAGAGGAGCTACAACTAGGGTTCCAATAAGGCAAGCCCTCCGATTTTGATTCGTAAAGTAATTCTCTAAGGTGATTTCGACCCATTGGAAGGTGATTAGCAACGTCATCCATACTTGAAGACTTTAAAGACCCCTAGAGAGAAAAAGGGATGGCTATGACTGCCACAAGTTGAGCCATAAACCTTGACCCATAAATTAATTTTCTAAGGTATTTCTTGATCAATTGGAGGTGGTTAACAACGTGGAGTAAGTATTGGGGCAGCAAGAGGGATCAACGTGCAGTCCACACATTCCAACCAAGTTGAGGAACCCACGTATTAAGGTAAGGTGTGATCGTTGTTTTATATGTTTTATGTAAGGGTTTAGACATGTTGTGAATATGTAAATGTGGATTGAAAGTACAAAAGTATGTAGGTTGGCATTGAGGGGTTATTTGTATTTGGAAATAGTGAGTCCATTTTAATTACTATTTTGTTGGATGTTGTTAAAAGCCACATAGAGGCTGGGTTGTATTTAGACATAGCGAATTAAATTTCGTTCCCATTTTAGTTGTTATTATTATGAAGCATGTGACTAGAGGAAAGGAATTAAATGGTTAAAAATTAAATTGAATTGGCCTTGTGGACTGTTGCGGGACTTATGATAATATTGACATGGTTTTCTTGCATTTAAGTGAATGATGTTGTAATTGTATGTGAGCTGATTTAGGATAAGTGTATGGGCTATTTTGGGACATTCTTGAAGCTTGACTTGGCTAACCTTGATATAGCACTTGAATGTGTGATTATTGATGCTACTTGGTAGTTGTACGATTGGCCTGGATGTAAGGAAGGTGAGTAATATAGGTTAGGTGCTGTCCAATTCTCTAGAAATAACCTACTAACAATGAAGTATGTTCAGTACCCTTTCGTAGCTTAACTATAGTGTCTAACGTCTTAATATAGGTTGAGATACTATTGGGTAGCGTACAAGCTACGTGGTGAATAAGAGTTAAAGGTATGTAAAGCTATCCTTCTTTTCTCTTAGCATGTCTTAGCCATAAATGATTTGTAAATAAAATATGGGGATAATTCCATTCATAAAGCTCTGAGTATGATTCATGCCTCTTACCTATTTCTTGATGTTAGAACTCCTACAATAATTGAGTTATTATCTCTCAAGTCTTCTATATGAAGGAAAGTAGTAAGTATGTAAAGCCTATTCCTTCTTTTCTTTTAGCATGTCTCAGAGATAAGTGATATATGATACGAGCTCTAGGATGATTCCATTCCTAAGTTTTGAATATGATTCATGTCTCTTTTTCACTTTTTGATGATAAAACTCTCATGGTAGTTGAACTACTTCTACTGAGCCTTTTATATGTCGATTAGTAGTGGGATGTATAAGCTACTATATCTAAGGACTCTATGATGACAAGTGTCTGTGATTTCATAAGCCGTTTGACATTATCTTAATAAATGTTTATGATTCCTGAGACTCTGTTTGATATGTCCCCCAATGTCATTTAGAGGATACTTGAGATGATTACTATTCTGATCCTCAAAGGATAGTTCATTACGATTGTTTTATTGAGTCTCAAATGATGAGCTAATTGTATATGGTTACTCACTACTCTGCTCGTGCATGTTGTTATTACTTCTTTCACCGAGTCCCAAGCTGGGTATGTTATCACGCGCAATTTACTATATTATTCAACGAGTCCCATAATGGGCTGAGTAAGGTAATAGTGTACACTACATCTTTCACTAAGTCCTAGGGTACGGTATATGACAGATTCACCAAGTCCCTTACTAAAGGGATGGGTACAATATAGATTGGGTTCTACGTTCCTTGGCATTATTATATGATAAATGGATTGGGCTGTACGTTCATCAGCATTATATATATATATATATATATATATATATATATATAGATTGGGACATATGTTCCTCGGCACTAATAGATATGATACGAGTCTATAATGGGCCGGATATGATATATGCTAAGATCATGCATGACTTGATATCATTAGGCACATATTTAATGATTTTTTGAGTATTATACTTATCTCTTAAATCTCTACGTCAGATATGATCTCGTTTATGATATGTTATGCTTTATATACTTAGTACATATGTCGTACTGACCCTCTTTTTTTTGAGGCTGCGTTTCATGTCCGTAGGTACAAATACTCATTTTAGAGATCCGCCAGCTTAGGACTCTCTACTCAGCTATGTTGGAATGCTCTACTATGCCAGAGCTCAAAGTTTTGGTACTCAACTTTGATTTATATATTTGTTTATACAGGGGTACGATGGGGGCCCTATCCCGCCAGATGATACCGTCGATACTTTTAGAGATCTATAGATATATGTTTGTGGGTTATTTATAAGTTTGTTTTAGTTGTGCCTATACGACATATTGTAAATGTTGTTATGTTATGGAAGACTTGTTGGCTTGCATGCCCTTTCATGATACGATACAAATGAAAGAGTCTACATGTATATGAAAATATTATGACCCATTGGGGTCCTCATGTATTGTATCACATGGTTCATAGTTCGACTAGCCTATAACTGATTTATATGTACATGGGGGTCCCCAGTCATGGCCTACGGGGTTAGGTCATGACAAAATCTTATCTTAGTTTCAAACCCATAGGCTCGCCGCTGATGCCATACTCAATTTTCCAAGGCCTTTTTGGAAAAGTCTATACCTCACAGTTTGAGAGAGCGGCTGAGGGATGAGTTCATAATATTAGTGCATGGACAAATGATAGTTAGAGAGTTTGAGTCTTGGTTCAATGAGTTATCCAGGCTTGCCACCATGATTATGCAGACAAAGGAGGAGCGGGTGCGCCAATTTGTTAGAAGGTTGTCTTTTCCTTTGAGGTTGGATATGGAGCAGATAGTTGCATCGGGTTGTTCGTTCTTGCAGATACTAGACCATGCCTATATAATTAAGGCTATACATCATGAGGCCTATGGAGGCAGCTACTAGAGGCTTCGTTGTAGGGCAGTTTTAGTGGACGTTAGTCGCATAGTAGAGGTTCTTTTAGCACACATCATCCACAGAAGTATCTACCTAGAAGACCGATTCAAAAATATTTATAACTCACCGACGGTGGGTTAGCAGGTACCAGTGGTCAGACTTTGAGTCAGTCTTCTTGGGGTCAGAATTCTAGGTATTTAGGCCGTGGTGGTTATTCAGGTTCAGCTAGGACATCACACGGAGGTTCATTCAGGGGGTCGTGCTATGAGTGTTGTGTGATAGGTCACTTTTCTAGGAAGTATCCTACTATTAACCATCGCAGATGCCAGAGTCGGCAGGGTTCATAGGGTCACCAGGTTCAAGTCCCCAAAGCCCTAGTTCAGTCACCTAGAGAGAGTGTGTATGGTGTAAGAGGTTATTCTCAGGGTACTAGGGTGGTCCCTAGGCAGGTCAGATGGGTGGTAAAGGTGAACGTAGTTATATGTATGCATTTTTGGGAATGTTGGAGGGAAAGACATTAGATGCCATCATCACATGTACGATCTCCATCTCTCATCAACCTGCTTATGCTTTATTTGATACAAGGTCTATTTACTCATATGTGTTTGCTTGTTATGCTACTCAATGGGATGTTTTATGTGAGCCATTACTTGTGCCAATATATGTAGCTACCCTCATAGGCGATTTAATAGTAGTGGATCGGGTGTATTGATCCAGTATGGTGACTATCATGAGGTATGATACTAGATCGGACTTGATTATGCTAGATATGGTAGACTTTAATTTGATTATAGGCATAGATTGGTTGTCTACTCATCATGTGGTTTTGGATTATTTTTCCAACACCATTACCTTGTGTATGCTCGATATTTCTCCGATCGTATAGGCAGGTGCAACTAGTCATGTGTTGTGTGGTGTGATCTCCTTCCTCAAGGATCAGCAGTTAGTAAGAATTGGGTGTGTAGCTTATCTTGCTTATGTCCTTGACACTAGTGTTGATACTTCTTCTATTGATTCAATTTCGGTAGTTTGAGAGTTCTTTGTATCTTTCCCACCAATCTACTTGGTCTTTCTCCTGAGCGTGATATTGATTTTGGAATTGATGTTAAGCCAGGTACATAGATGATCTCTATTCCACGTACTAGATAGCTCTAGTTAAGTTAAAGGTGCTTAAGGTATAGCTCCAGGACCTTTTGAGTAAGGAGTTTATTAGGCCTAGTATATCTTCCTAGGGTGCTCCGGTTTTGTTCGTGAAAAAAAAGAATGGTACCTTGCGTATGTGTATTGATTACAGGTAGTTAAATAAGGTGACCATCAATAATAGGTACCCGCTGTTGCGTATTGATGACTTATTTGACAAGTTGCAAGGTGCATCAGTGTTCTCTAAGATATACTTGAGGTCAGGGTATCACTAATTGAGGATTAGGGAATCATATAGTCCTAAAACTACTTTTAGGACTTGATACAGGCACTATGAGTTCTTAATGATGTGTTTTGGGTTGACTAATTCCCCTGCAACATTCATGGATTTGATGAATCATGTGTTTAGACCCTACTTAGACTCTTTTGTTATTGTGTTCATCAATGACATCCTAGTCTACTATAGGAGCAGAGAGCAGCATGCGCATTACCTGAGGATAATACTTAAGACCTTGCAAGATCAGCAGTTGTATACTAAATTCACTAAGTGTGAATTTTGTCTTGAGTCTGTGGCATTCCTAGGGCATGTGGTTTCCAAGAATGGAATTATGGTAGATCTGGCGAAGATAGCAGCAGTTCATGATTAGGCTAGGCCAGCTTTTCCTATCGAGGTTCATAGTTTCATCGAGTTGGCATAATATTATAGATGGTTTATGGAGGGGTTCTCTTTATTGCAGTGCCTTTGACCAAATTAACTCAAAAGAATGTTTATTTTCATTGGTTTGACTAGTTCGAGGCAAGCTTCTTGAGGCACAAGGCCTTGTTGACTTTAGCACTGATTCTAACTATTCTTGTTGAAGGTCAGGTATTTATAGGGTATTGTGATGCTTCAAGTATTGGCTTGGGTTGCATTTTGATGCAGTAGGGTATAATTATTGCATATACTTCCAAGCAGCTAAAGGTGCATGAGCGAAACTACCATATACATGATTTAGAGTTGGCGGTAGTAGTCTTCGCATTGAAGAATTAGAGGAATTACTTGTATTGATCCCATTTTGAGATCTACACTGACCACCGTAGTCTTCAATACATATTCCGCCAGAAATACCTTAATTTGAGATGGCATAGGTAGTTGGAGTTGTAGAAGGACTATGACATCACTATTCGCTATCACCCGGGTAAGGAAAATATAGTAGTAGATGCTTTGAGCTAGAAGGCGGTGAGTATGGGGAGTTTGGCATTCTTATCACTTGAGGAGCATCCTTTAGCTTGGAGAATTCAGTCCTTAGCTAACCAGATGGTTCGTCTTGATTTTTTTAAGCTGGGCAGGGTACTTGCTTGTGTAGAGACTAGGTCTTTCTTGATGGAGAAGATTTGGGCACAACAGTTTGAGGACCCATAGCTGAGGGTGATTCGTGTTAAAGTACTCAGTAGGGAGGCTAAGAAGGCGAGCTTAGATTCAGAGGGCATTTTGAGGATTGAGGGTCGTATTTTTGCTCCTAGAGTTGGAGAGTTAGTCAGGCTCACCCTTGAGAAGGCCCATTATCCTAGATATTCCATTCATCCCAATCCGGCAAAAATGTATCGTGACCTACGACAACATTATTGGTGTTGTGGGATAAAATAATACATTACAGATTTTGTGGCTAGGTGTTTAAACTATCAGCAATTTAAGTTCGAGCATCAAAGGCTAGGAGGTTTGACCCAGCGACTACCCATTCCAAAGTGGAAGTGGGAGAGGATAACTATGGACTTTGTAGTGGGATTACCAGGTACCTCTCGAGGTTTTGATTCTATTTGGGTCATCGTAGATCAATTGACCAAGTCAAATCACTTCTTACCGGTCTAGACTACCTACACTTCACAGAGGTTGGCTCATATTTACTTCCAAGAGGTTGTCCGATTGCATGGGGTGCCAGTATCTATCAGTTCAGACCATGATACTCAGTTCACTTCACATTTTTAGAGGTCTATATAGACAGAGTTAGGTACTTGAGTCAACCTCAACACAACTTTCCACCCCTAGACTAGTGGTCAATCAGATAGGACTATTCAGGTCTTAGAGGACATACTATGAGCCTGTGTTATTGATTTTGGGGGATAGTAGGATCAATCCTTAGCTTTGGCAGAGTTTACATATAATAAAAGTTTTCATTCAATCATTGAGATGGCTTCCTCCGAGGCATTATATAGTAGGAGATACCATTCCTAGTAGGCTGGTTTGATAATTTTAAGGTTAGGCCTTGGGGCACCAATTTGTTGCATGACTCGATGGATAGAGTTCATATAATCTAATAGAGGCTCCATACTACCCAGAGTAGGCAGAAGATTTATGCTGATAGGAGGGTTCGACCTTTGAAGTTTATAATTGGAGACTAGGTATTCCTACGAGTATCACCTATAAAGGTCTTGATGTGATTCAGGAGGAGGGGTAAGCTTAGCCCCAAGTTCATCGGCCCTTTCGAGATCCTGCGATGGGTAGGGGAGGTAGCTTATGACTTAGCCTTGCCTCTAGCACTTTCTGGTGTTCATCCTATAGTCTATGTTTCTATATTGTGGCGATATGTACAAGATGAGTCTCACATGCTTTAGTGGAATTTGGTTCAGCTTGATGAGTCCTTAGCCTTTGAGGAGGAGCATGTGGCTATTTTGGATAGGCAAGTTAGGAAGCTGAGGTCTAAGGAAATTCCATCGGTGAAGGTCCGGTGGAGGCATCATCAAGCTACTTGGGGCACTGAGTAGGACATGCAAACCCAATATCCTCATCTTTTTGAGCCACTAGTTATCTTTTCTTCCTTGACGTTTGAAGATAAAAGTCCTTTCAGTAATGGATGTTGTAATGACCTCTAAGGTCATTTCCGTGCTTTTGCGTATTTCTACAATTTTACCCCTTCTCGTATCTTCTTTATAACTTTTATGTGATGTTGGAATGGGTGGCATGCTCCCCAAGGTATTCAGTTGATTTTTGAGGTGGTTTGGCTATTTTTGAGGCTTAAGGCTTGAAAGAGTTGACTTTAGTCAATATCCAAAGATTCGAGCATCGTATGAGAATTCTAACAGTTTCATCAGCCCCGGAATGTCCATTTTGGTCTAGAACGAAGGTTGGTTTGGGTTTTTGAGTTGATTTGTCATTTTAAATTTAAAGTTTTGTCCAAGTTTAATTTTAGTCAACATTTTGAGTAAACTTGCCCAAATAAAAATTATGTCAGCGCGGTTAGCTCTGGAGTACCTAGTTTGGTCTAAAACGACCTTTGGTTCAGTTCCCAAGTGGCCAAGTGAGATTTTGGCCGTTTGAGAGTTTTAAGTGTTTCCTTTGGAAAGAGTTGACTTTGGTCAACATTTCAATGAGACGACCTCCTTTGGAAAATTCATTGATTATGTTGATTCTCAAATGCCTTTTTTAGTTGGGTAGCATAGTCTGTTTGCATTCACGGGGTTCCAAATAAATTCTAGACCCCTATCGGAGAAAATCTCAATTCTCCAAAGTTTAGCAGGCTGAACTGCTGGTGTGGGAGCTTTTACTCATCTCGTTCGCGACCTAGGGGCCCATGATCGTGAAGGCCACCCTGGGTATTGCAATCACATAGTTGGCCATCGCAATCGCAATGGGTTAGCTGAGTCGGACCTCGCGATCATGATGCCCAGCTCACGATTACAAAGGGCAATTTCACTTGCTTCAGTGAAATTAAATGCCCATTTCTAACAGCTTAGTCCTATTTTGAGACTTAGTAATTTTTTTTTATTTTTGAGAGCTCTGTTTAGCCATTTTTGATCATTCTTGTTCTGGTATGTTGGAAATTCTTGTGGGGACGTTTCAAGACCCTTTCTCATCCTAAAAACCTTGTAAGTTTCGCATAAATTTGTTGTTACCTTGCATTGTTGACTATTCTAGGGTTTAAAATTTGTGGGGTTGTTTTGAGCTCTTCTGGTGCTTAGAATGTGCCTATTTTTTTGGGCACAAATTCCTTGAGCTATTTGAGACCTTGTGACAGAGTTAGTTTTTTGATTTCGTATGCGGGTCCTAATGTTTAATTTTGACCTGATTTTGGTTCCCTTTTTTAATTATAGTTATATGGGTATCATTGGCTTTGTTTTGATGTGTTCTTCGATAATTTGATAGAGTGGCATCATTTGGAAGTGGTCTAGAAGGGAAAAGCTCTAGTCTAGCAGTTTATGTGCAGTTTTGGCCTTAGGGTAGGTTATGGTTTCCTCTTGATACACTTTGCTTGGTTAGAATTGGTATATTTTGAGTAGTAATATCTGATTAGTTTGGTGATTTAGGTGTGATAACCTATTGTGTAATTTAGAGTCAATGATCATCTTTAGTAACTAGTTCAAGTTTTTAGCCGTCGGAGCCTTACTTTAGGTGTTATCTTAATTTGTTTGCACCACTTAGAATCCTTAGAGCTTGCTTCTAGGTGACTTCAACCTAAGATGCCGCTTTCTTGACTTGTTTGATTTCGGATGCCAGTTATGTTGTGATCTTGGCTTATGCTTATGTTTTACTTGCTTATGATGTTGAAATATTAGGCCCAAAGCCATAGTTTTGGTACATCGGAGTCTCAAGTTAGTGATTTGGTGCCTTTGACGGTAGTTTACCTGGCTTGTGTGATATGTGATCTTGACATGCTATTTGTCTTGATTCTTCACCAATGTTAAAAACCTTTTTAAATGAAAGAATAAATGATGAGACTAAGATTTTTGGTTAATGAATACGTTAGGATTTGAAGGAAAAACTGGTGATATTATGATTTTAGGATTTTCCATTGTTGATGAGCTCGAGGTATGATTCTGGGCGACCCTTTTATTGACTTTGGGCTACACTATTATATTCACCATTGATAAGCTCGAGGTGTGAATTTTGGGTGGCTAGTTGATACATATTTTGGGTTATAATTTTCATATTGATGAGCTCGAGGGTTATTCCGGGCGCTCTATGCTACTTTTGGGGAATATTGATCCATATTTGCTAGCTTACATTTGTGCATTCTTCCGATAATATGTGAGTTGAGATTATTAACTTGACTACCGTATGATCTTTCCATACCCTCTTTCCCTGTGATCATAGTTTTATGTTTCTCTCTTATTCTTATTGGTATCATCGTGTTTCTTATGATATATTTATTTTTTTAGCTCGGTCAGTCTATAATGCCTACTGAGTACCCTATATTTTGGTACTCATATTGTACTTCTGCATCATTTTGAGGCAGCTCCCAATTCGAGCCATCCCCAGCGCACGCCTGATCATCCATAGTAGTGTCATATCTGGATTATGGTGAGCTCCAGGTGTTCAGAGACTTGCTACTTTCTTTATTTTGTACTGACTTGTATTTTGTACTTTGGACAGTCAATTTTGTATTGTATATATAGTTTTGTCGGTTTTTGTATTTAGTAGCTCCTGTATAGGTGAAACCAGGTCCGAGGTTGGCCTAGCGTCAGTTCATTATTTTGGTCACTTTCGGGCCTTTTGTATATTTTGTATTATATTTACATATCTATACTCTTGCCCAACTTTTCTTTTGTTATAATCTCCTTGCTTTTATCTTCTTATGTTATTATTTATTTGTTTATATTGACGTTTGACTTTTGATTTGAGTTGGTTTTTTTTTTTTTTTTTTTTTTTTTTTTTTTTTTTTTTTTTTTTTTTTTTTTTTTTTTACGGGAACAGACCCTACACGAGGCTCCCACCTCTCGTGCACAGTCAGGGGTTAAGCAACACCCCCAAGCCTTAACATAAATAATCAAAATAAAAATACAAGGAGGGGGACATAAACCTTACCTCCGATCCTATGGTGGTTCATAAGTCGGCTAACCTATTAAGGTCGGCTAACTCATCCTCTCTTATTCGGGGGTTATAGTAGGCGCCACTATGGCCCAAATTCGGGTCGTGACGGATTTCATGCCTAGGCCTTCAGATCATGGAGTCTAGATGGTCTAATGATTGTCAATTGTTATTTAGAGTGGGAGTGTATGATGTGGGTTATGATTATTATGTGACTAGTGATAAAGGTTCAATCTTTGATTGTTAACCTTAGTGAAACTGTTTAGAAGGCCAATGATTCTTGTGAGATTAAATATAGACAATAGTTGGGTTCATATAGAGATAGGCTTATACAATAATTGTGTGTTCATGTTGATTATTACCTGTAATAACTAGAATAATGCAAATCATAAAATAAAGGGTGAATGTGAATGACTTTGTATTGATAAACCTCATGCAAAGAACTTAGTTGACTACCTGTGGCCGTGGGTGATGGTTTTATTTACCGTTTGTGCTATGTGTGGATATTGAACCACAATTGATAGTTTTGTCTGCATGCATGCGACTAGGAAAAAGGGGAAACAGATTTAATGAAATAACTAATGAGATCAACAACATGCAATGAACTTATTACTTGATTGTCCAAGTATGTGAACTATTCGTTGTGGATTGTGACTGTGATTGTTATATATTGGATCGGATGTCACATTCTGAAATAAACACACACAATATATATATATATATATATTGGATTGGGTGTTACGTTTTGACACATATATAAATATTGAATCGGGTGTCATGTTCCGACATATATATATAAATATTCAATCAGGTGTCACATTCTGACGCGCGCACACACACGCATAAACACACATACACACATACACACACATATATATATATATATATATATAAATATTAGATTGTGTGTCACGTTTCAACACATATATAAATATTAGATTGAATGTCACGTTCCGGCACACACACACATAGGTTCTGCCTCAAGGCAGGCCACCATAGAGGGAGAAATCCCACTATGGCGAGGCCACCATAGTGGGTTAAGCCCTGTTATGGCAGGCTAGTATGGTTATAAAATGAGCCTTAGTGCACCTTAATATTTTCCTCTTGCAAATAAGATACTAATTATTCTAGGACCAGGTGTTGGTGTGAAAGATTATGGAAAGTAGACTGGTTAGACAGAGTTAATGGTGGCTCGTAGTTTGAAAACTCCTCTATGTGATAGAAGGATTAGGCCTTGATCTGTATTAGAGTTGGCAGCGGATCAACTAAAAAGGATAAGTGTTAGGATTGAACAACGTTGAGAGGTAACAGGAATGGTAAGAGTTTGTGCATAAAGGTTTGGCGGGTGTATTTTCTTAAGCACATATTTTCTTTTTGTTGATTTCTTTATATTATGCAGTGGGTATTGGATTGACCGATGATGCCTACCAGTATGTGTTCTTTTTACTAATAATACTCTTGATATTTCACTTGGCATAGTTTGGTTGTAGGAAAATAATATTTCTTAGGTGATGACACAAATGATTCTCCAACATCTTTTACTCTTCCTTCCTCATGGTGGGAGTTGTGTCTTTATTCTAGTTATATATTATCTTTAAAAACTCTTGCACCTATTTAGACTAGTATCCTTGGAAGTGTTAGAATATTTCTTGTAACCAATCGTAAAGTTATAATATAATATATAGTGGTTCCATAATCCTTTTAGCCTATTATTGTATTTTGTTAAACTCCTGCACGATATTTCTGTTTAGGGGATTGAGGGTTCTCCTACTTAGGTGTTAGAGTAAATGTCCACACGGCCCGGTGGGTTGAATTGTGACAAAAATATAGGTCACGACGCTCTCCATCCGGCGCACGATTAGTATTGGATCCTATCTATGTTGTACTGTCTGGTGAGTACTCATACTTCAATGGCACAACCATGTTATGCGTTCTTTTATGCTTTTCAAACTTATTTTAGTTTCATATTATTTTGGTGAGCTAGGGCTTATCCCATGCCTCATCTATGTTAATAGAGGCTATGTCAGACTTAGTATGTTCTTCTGCATTGTCTGATGTTAGATTTCTCCCTTATGTTGAGATTTTTATTTTGGAGACTTGTCTTCCATGTTTCATTTCTTTCGATATGTTGAATATATATAAGAGGCTTATTTAGGGTCTTTCGGGATCGTATTCGCAGTATCACGTTTAGGGTGTAATTTGGGTTGTGGCACTTTGCTCCGTCCGTATTAATTTATTTTTGGATTTTGATTTGACACTGTGTTTAACAAAGTAAAATTATTGAATCTTCTTATTTAAATTAAAGATATGTTGAATATATATAAAAATATCTTTTAATTTTGTGATCTTAATGCGTCGTGTGGAAAATTAAAAATACAGAGTTGTTGAAAAAAAAGGACATTTTCTAAACAGATCCAAAGGAAAAGTAATATAAATAAATTGAATGAAAAGAGTACTAAACATAGAGAAACACAGGTTAAATTTTGGGCCCTAATGTTATGACCCGCCACTTGATCTTGAAGAAGGTAGAAGAATCTAGAGTCTTGGAGAGGTTAGTGGAAGACTCTAGATCCTTATAGAAACTTGTAGAGAAGTCTTGAAAGACTTAGAATTCTCTAGAATGTGTAGAGAGTTCTAGAGAGGGACTTCTTTGTAAATATGGAGGGACTTGTATAGCAATTTTTATTTACACTTGAGCCCCTTAGGAGTAGTATAAATAGAGGGGGCATTCATTTGTAGAAAATCATCAAGCAATCAAGTATTCTCCAAGCAATACAAAAGCCTTCTTCATAAAAGTTCTCTTGTCTTTCTTGCAATCTAGCATTCCCTTAGCGATCTAGTCTTAAAGGCTTACTTGAGCTTACAAGATCGTGAAAGATTCGTGAGTAAGTTGTCAAGTGCCGCACGGAGGTCTTAGTTGAAGTCTAAGTCCGTGACAACGTGGTATCAGAGCCAAGTTCTACTAAGGGATATGGCAAGTGAGGGAGACATCAACGCCACTACCGCCACCAACGTCAAGCAAGATGTTGGAAGGAAGCACCGCAAGGGAAAGAAAAACTCTAAGAGAAATGAGGAGGTGCCGCTTGAGCCTACACCAAGCGAGGCCCTAACATCCTACTCACCCTCGGCCACTGAGGTGAGTGACGATGAGCGAGGCGAGGAGCCCGTGGACGTCACACCCGGCATGGAGTGGATTGCAAGGGTGGATTGCAAGGGTGGATGCTGCCCGACAAGCAGTGGAGATATTAGGCAAGCGCTTGAACAAGGTCGATGGCAAGTTCAAGTCTCTAGAGGAGTTCACCCTTGAGGAGAACGACAACATCCGGAAGGAGTTAGAGGTACGCAAGGCTGCCGAGTATGAGATGAAGGAGGTGATCACTTCCTTGGAGTGTCGGCTCATGGACGCGCTAAGCACGGTGGAGACCATGAAGGCCGAGATGGCAGCACTCAAAGGAGACATAGATGCTGGGAGATGCATGACGTCCAGTGCGGACCGGGAGGCCAAGATTGAGGCTCCCAAGCCACCGATGTTCAAAGGTGCCCGTGATGCACAAGAGGTGGAGAACTTCCTTTGGCACTTGGAGAATTACTTCAAGTGTAACAAAGTGAAGAGCGACGAGACGAGGATCAACACGGTCGTGCTATACCTCTCGGAGATGGCCATGTTGTGGTGGAAGCGCAAGGAGTCCGAGATCGGGAAGGGTCTATGCACTATCAACACCTGGGAGCAGTTCCGGGACGAGTTCAAGAAGGCCTTCTTCCCCAACAACGTCATCTATGAGGCCAAACGCAAGTTCCGGGAGCTGAAGCATACGGGTAGCATACGGGCTTACGTGAAAGAGTTCACTACCCTTACGCTTCAAATCCCCAACCTTACAGATGAAGATATGCTCTTCCACTTCATGGATGGGCTGCAGAGTTGGGCCAAGACGGAGTTGGAACGCCGGCAAGTCAGCACCATCGATGAGGCCATCACCCAAGCCGAAGCCTTGACGGACTTTAAGCATGACAGGCATGACAGAGACAAGGGCAAAGAAATAAGGAGTAGTCATGCCAAAGGTGGGGGAGATCGGGGCAAAGGCAAAGAGCAACATCCTCCACCCAAGAGCCATGATTCCAGCAAGTCCGACGGCAGGAGGTTCGGGCGACAAAGCTATGCCGAGAGAAAGGAGCAGACCTCGAAGGGCAGCGGCTGCTACATATGCGGAGGTCCTCACGGCTATGCTAGGTGTCCGGAGATGAAGAACCTTGGTGCCATACTGCGGGAGCGAAAAGACAAGGAAGTAGACCAAGGGCAGGGCTCGGACACGACTCAGCTAGGCATGATCGGGCTATGTGGAGCCATCGCGAAGCAAGCTGAGAAGGCAGGAGACTACTCTGCCCAATATGTTGACATATCCATCAACGGACGACCAGCTCATGCCATGGTGGATTCTGGAGCAGAAGCCAACATCATGACCAAGACGGCGGCAGCAAGGTTGGGGCTAAGTTATGGGCCAAGCAACACCCGCCTGAAGACGGTCAACGCACCATTGACTCCCGTGTGCGGAGTCGCTCATGGAGTGGACATCACGTTGGGCAAGTGGCAAGGTAAGACAAGCTTCACTGTCGCCCCCTTAGATATCTTTGATATCATCCTTGGACAAGAGTTCTTCCAACGGTACCACACGATGATCGATCCCTACCTCCAACAACTCTTGGTGATGGAGCGAGAAGGACCCTGCATGGTACCTCTAGTCAAGATGCCAAAGAAGGAAGGACAAGCCCACCTGTCGGCCATGCAGCTTGTAAAGGGCCTAAAGAAGGGGGAGCCGACGTTCGTAGCCACCATTGCGAGCTTGGATGAAGGCAATGGTGCTAAGGAGACATTGCCACCTTGCATAGAGAAGGTGCTTGAAGAAAACAAAGACGTGATGCCTGAAGAGTTGCCAAGACACCTACCTCCAAGGCGCGAGGTAGACCACAGGATCGAGTTGGAGCCAGGAGCGAGGCCGCCCGCATACCCACCATACCGCATGGCTCCACCCGAGTTAGAGGAGCTGAGGAAGCAGTTGAAGGAGCTCCTCGAGGCCGGTCATATCCGTCCATCCAAGGCACCTTATGGCGCGCCAGTGTTATTTCAAAAGAAGAAGGATGGCTCGTTGCGCCTGTGTATAGATTATCGGGCGCTCAATAAGGTGACCGTGAAGAACAAGTATCCCATCCCGCTCATTGCCAACTTGTTTGATAGACTTGGACAGGCCAAGTACTTCACCAAGGTGGATTTAAGGAAGGGCTACTATCAAGTACGCATAGCAGAGGGAGATGAACCGAAGACAACATGTGTAACGAGGTACGGAGCTTACGAATGGTTGGTGATGCCCTTCGGCTTAACCAATGCACCCGCCACCTTTTGCACATTAATGAACAAAATCTTCCACCCCTACTTGGATCGGTTTGTGGTAGTCTACTTGGATGACATAGTCATCTATAGCAATACCTTGGATGAGCACGTAGAGCATCTAAAGAAGGTATTCCAAGTCTTGCGCGAGAATGAGCTTTTCATCAAGCGGGAGAAGTGCGAGTTCGCCCAACCTGAAGTGCACTTCTTGGGACATGTTATCAGCCAGGGAGAGCTACGGATGGACGAAGCAAAAGTTCGGGCCATCAAAGAGTGGGAGGCGCCCACAAAGGTAACCGAACTTAGATCTTTTCTTGGACTTGCTAACTATTACCGCAGGTTCATAAGCGCCTACTCCGCTAAAACCGCTCCACTTACTGAGCTATTGAAGAAGAATAAGCCGTGGGTTTGGAGCGAGGAATGCAAGGAGGCCTTTGAAGACCTCAAGGCTGCCGTGATAGAGGAGCCGGTCCTAGCGTTGCCTGACTTCTCCAAGACATTCGAAGTGCATACGGACGCCTCTGACTATGCCATTGGAGGAGTATTGATGCAAGAGAGGCACCCTATCGCCTTCGAGAGCCGCAAACTGAACGAGACAGAACGGCAGTACACCGTGCAGGAGAAGGAGATGACAGCCATCGTCCATTGCCTACGCACATGGAGACACTACTTACTTGGCTCCAAGTTCTTAGTCAAGACCGACAACGTGGCCACTAGCTACTTCCAGTCACAGAAGAAACTCACCCCGAAGCAAGCTAGGTGGCAAGACTTCTTGGCCGAATTTGACTATGAGCTAGAGTACAAGCCGGGCAAAGGCAATGTTGTGGCTGATGCTCTTAGCAGGAAGTTCGAACTAGCGGCCATCACCACAACACATTGTGACATCCAGGATGCAATCAAGGATGGTCTACAGCATGATCCAGAGGCAAAGCGACTTATGGAGTTAGCCGCCCAAGGCAAGACAAGGTGCTTCTGGGTAGAAGATGGGCTCCTGCTTACCGCCGGACGAAGGGTCTATGTGCCGAAATTCGGAACTATCAGGCGACGGATCATGAAGGAAAGCCATGACACCTTGTGGGCCGGACACCCAGGGCAGCGTCGCACGAGGGCATTGATTGAGGCGATTTACTACTGGCCACACATACGGGACGATATTGAATGTTATGTGCAGACTTGTCTTGTATGCCAGCAAGACAAAGTAGAGCAACGTCAACCAGGAGGATTCTTGGAGCCCCTGCCTGTAGCGGAGCGTCCATGGGAGAGCGTGACCATGGACTTCATCACATGCCTACCGAAGTCCGACGGGTATGGGACGATTATGGTCGTGGTGGACAGGTTTTCCAAGTATGCCAGCTTCATGCCCGCCACGGCAGGTTGCACTGCTAAGGAAGCTGCCAGGCTATTTTTCAAGAATGTGGTGAAGTATTGGGGATTGCCAAGACATATCATTAGCGACAGAGACCCACGCTTCACCGGGAACTTTTGGAGAGAATTGTTCGAAATTCTTGGCACAAAATTACATTTCTCCACTAGTTTCCACCCGTAGACAGACGGCCAGACGGAGCGAGTCAATGCCTTACTGGAGTGCTACTTGAGGCACTTTGTGAGCTCCCATCAGAAAGATTGGGCGAGACTACTGGACGTAGCCCAATTCTCTTACAACCTACAGCGGAGTGAGGCCACAGGGCGAACACCATTCGAGCTAGCCACAGGCCAACAGCCACAAACTCCACATTCACTACCGGCCGCGTTCGAGGGCAAGAGTTTGGGGGCCTATCACATGGCCAAGGGCTTTGAGGAGCAGCTCGACACTGCCAAGTCTTATTTGGACAAGGCAGCGAAGAAGATGAAGAAGTTTGCCGACCGCAAGCGTCGTCCCATGGATTACCAAGTTGGAGACATGGTCTTGGTCAAGTTCAACCCCAGGCAATTCAAGGCGTTGCGAGGCATGCATCAAAACTTGGTGCGAAAGTATGAGGGCCCGTTCAGGATCGTTGCCAAGGTTGGCAAGATCTCTTACAGGTTGGAGCTACCACCGCATATTAAGGTTCATCCAGTCTTCCATGCCAGCGTCCTCAAACCGTACCATGAGGACAAGGATGATCCTAGCCGAGGAGAATCAAGTCGGGCGCCACTCACAATCACCGCCTCCCATGATCGAGACATCGAGGCTATTGTGGACTACCAAGCCAAGCGAAAACAGGGACAACAGGCCACTGCTATGTTCTTAGTCTATTGGAAGGGACAATCTCCGGAGGAGGCCACTTGGGAGAGATATGAAGACCTGTGGCAGTTCAGGGACAAAATCCGGGAGTTCTTGCAGCAGCAGTGCGCCGCGGTCGTCGCCACATCAGGTGGGGGAGAGTGTTATGACCCGCCACTTGATCTTGAAGAAGGTAGAAGAATCTAGAGTCTTGGAGAGGTTAGTGGAAGACTCTAGATCCTTATAGAAACTTGTAGAGAAGTCTTGAAAGACTTAGAATTCTCTAGAATGTGTAGAGAGTTCTAGAGAGGGACTTCTTTGTAAATATGGAGGGACTTGTATAGCAATTTTTATTTACACTTGAGCCCCTTAGGAGTAGTATAAATAGAGGGGGCATTCATTTGTAGAAAATCATCAAGCAATCAAGTATTCTCCAAGCAATACAAAAGCCTTCTTCATAAAAGTTCTCTTGTCTTTCTTGCAATCTAGCATTCCCTTAGCGATCTAGTCTTAAAGGCTTACTTGAGCTTACAAGATCGTGAAAGATTCGTGAGTAAGTTGTCAAGTGCCGCACGGAGGTCTTAGTTGAAGTCTAAGTCCGTGACACTAAACTCAATACTAAAAGAAACTAAGATAAGTATTAAATTAGTAATAAAAAGAAATTTATTTATATATTTAGAAATTACTTAAAAAGTACTACATCATAGTAATTAAAAAATTTAAATGTTTTTTAAAAAAATATAAAAAATTTACGATCAAAGAAAAATTGGTTTACTCTCTAAATATCATTTATACCATATAAATTGGGACCGAGAGAGTAAATACATTACCAATAATTGTATATTTGCAGATAATGTAAAAAGTACTATAAATCACAATAATTAATAAGTTTTAAAACCTAAAAAAATTATGGTCAAAAAAATTTTAATCCACTCTCAAAATTTCATCTATATTATATAAATTGAGATAAAGAGAGTAACATATATTGGGCTCGTGCTGGCACATGCTCTTATATCTAGTTTATCTAGTAGGATTCGCTTGGTCATAGATATTTCCAAAAATATTTGGAAAAAAACTTGACAAATATTATTTGGCCATACAACTTGTCATTATTTGGCAAATATTTTTGGCAAGTAATTCAAATTCCCAAATACTAGAAAAAAACTTGTATTTGGGTCATATTCTATTATTTGAAAACTTTTAAAAAATAAAAAATACCCCAAACGTTTATATCTTATAAAACATCCCTCATTTATAGTTTTGGACTGAATTTCAATCCTAGTTCATTGTACAAAATTTATACAGTTATATATATTTTTTATATAATTTTTATCCGAGCTTGCTCTCCGTAGTCACTTTCACTTACAAGTTTTAGTAGCTTTTCGTATGCAAATTAATGGTACTTTTCTTTTGTTTTCCTTCCTCTTTTTTTAGATTCATAGTAATTGTGTTCGTTCTCATGACTTTTCACGAAACATGTTCATTATAAAATAATAACAGAAAAGGGTCATATTTACCCTTGTACCCTTACAAAAGGGTTATATTTGCCCTTCGTCATACCTTTTTGATAAATTTGCCCCCAACATACAACTTTAGACACATATTTGCCATTGAACTGTTAAGTGCCATGTCCCCCACATTTTATCAATCCTATGTAGTGCCTACATGGCACGCCAATGCTATTTCACTATGTCTTTGATCAACAGAGAAGCTTCCACAAAGGGTTAAGCGTGGCAGCGGTACCAGAATTGGGACAATCGGATCGATATCTATCGAAATTGGACTGGAACCGGCCATGAAAAAGGTGGTTCCGTCCGGAATTGGACAGGACTGGTAATTCCTATAATGGTTGTCCCGGTCCGGTACATACTGAGACAGACCGGACCAGTATTCTAGAATTTATTTTTTTCTAATTAGTTAGATTAATTTAATTAATGAATAAAAAAATTCTAAAATACATTATTAATTTAATATTTCTTTCAAAATACATTTTTAAAGTTTGAAATACTTGAAAATTAAAATACATGAAAAATACTTGAATTAAATTGAAGACAATAATTAAAAAAAATAAGGTGAATAGCCTATCATTTTATTTATAAAAAAGTAATTAGTATAATTTATATTACAATTTACAAATATTAGAAGAGTACCTAATCGACGCAGCCACCTTCTAGGAAGGGTTCTGTTTTAACTAGAACTCGAATTATCTAATATTTGTACTCTCCAAAATAGTCTTGTCTTAATTCTTCTAACATTTCTCTAGTTACTTGTTCCGGAAGTGGTTGTATGGCTTGTTTCTCCAATGCATCCATTTCATCTTCACTTGAATCTACCAAAATATTGTCAACATCATATTCAAATTGGCAGGTAGTGGCGGACGCCCAAAATTCCTACGCTCCGCATTAATCCAATTCCTAAATAATACTGATATCTCTAAGCTGTCAGATGCTAACGAATGCCTATGCTCTCCTATTTGAAATCTGACTGTACTAAAAGCTCCCTCCAAAGCTACTGAAGATGCTTGCATAACAAACAAATCTCGAACAACCCGTTGAAACTTTGGAAATGCCTTGCCGCGGTTCCTTCACCAATTCAAAAGGTCGGATTTGCCTTTTGCATCCTTAATACTTTCCGTTCCCTGATTAAGAAATTTATCAAAATTATTTTTTTCGTTAGAAGTAAATCCTAGATAACTTTCTAACATATCATCAATATTATCTTTAGAAAATTTGCACTTAGATGTTTGGGGTTCTTGACGTACTACTTAATTTAAAATAGTAGAATTTAATTTTTAATACTATATTTAACCGTGCATAAACTAGGTTCTTCATCATCTATAATACCTAAATTTAAATAATTTTTTCCAACCTTTAGTGATGCATCAACTTCTTTGTATGTTGAATTTAATAAATAAGCAGTTAAATAAATTTGAGGAATAGGAAAAAATATTTAAATATTTTTCAATCATCTTAGCAATAGAATCTTTAAATTTTGGTTTATTTCAATAATCATAAAATTTAGTCGAAATTGCACAAATATTTGGTAAAGCGGAACAAATAGTAGGGTAATAAAGTCCAGAAATTTATTTTTTAGCTAAGAAAAAAACTTTTAAAAACTCCACAAGTTCTTTTACGTCATCCCAATCTGTTTCTGAAAGTCTATAATTCATATCTGCGTTATGAGCATTCCAAACCATTTGCAAAGGTTTTCTATATTCATAAGTTACCTTAATCATTTCATATAAAGAATTCCACCTAGTAGCAACAATTTTTAAAATTTTTCTATATGAAAGATTAAATTCATAACACCTATTTTCAAATTCTTTACATCTAGATTTTACTTGACATTTAAAAATAAAATGACATGCAGCTTCATATTTAATGCAATCATTATTATACATTGTTATACCATATCTAACAATTAAATTATATATATGTGCAGCACATCTAATATGAAAATCATCATCATAAATAGGGCTAAGTACACCTTTTAAAATATCACTAGCAAATGCATTATTAGAAGCATTGTCTAAAGTGACACTCATTATTTTATTAGTTATTTCAAAAAATTATGTAACTTCTAAAATAGTTTGAACAATATAACCACTGATTTTTGAAACTTCACAACTTTTGCAACCCAAAATACATTTTTGTAAATTTAAATTTTCATCAATCCAATGACTGCCAATTATAAAATAATCATTACCATTTACACTACGGCTCATATAAGAAGTTATATCTATTCTACAAGTATTATAATTAAATAAACAACGAAGATAATGAAAAATGTTGGCCTTGTTAATCAAAAATGGCCTTTTTAATAGTGTTTCTTAAAAAATCATTAAACGATGGATTATACATTAATCTAATATAATGAATAAAATCAAAATTTTCACAAAAACTAAAAGGTAATCCAGTAACAACAATCATTTTAGCCAATTCTTCTAGATCTCTTTCTCTACTATATGATCGATGTGTACTAGGGCCAAAAACATTAGAACGGTTTAATGTCGATTGTACCATGTTAGATCCCCCTACTCCCACAGATGCATCAGGAAGGGGCGTACCATTTTTATTGCATCCGCTATCGCGTTAGCTTCCAAAAATTCTCTTTTACAATAACCCATCAAATAATTTCGTAAATACCCAGGGTACCACCAGCCTTTCCTGCATTTTTATAGTTTATGACATGTTTACATTTATTACAAATTGTTTTAGTTTTGTCTTCATTTTGAGTCATAAATTGCCAAACAACAGATTTTTTTTACTTTCAGGCTTAGGCTTAGCTCTACTAGGATGTATAGGAGGAGTGGGAAAGGGAGTGGGAGTGGGAGCACGAAAAGGACTAATAGTCGTAGATGGCTCAGTTTCATCATCGTCAAAAATAGCAATATCATCATTATCTACATTATCATCATCATCATCATCTAGTGATTCATCAAAATTATCATATCTTCTATCTAAATATTCATGGTCTAATTGAGTATTAATGTTAATATCAAAACAAGTATCATTTACATGCGTATAATCA
The DNA here is from genome assembly GCF_947179165.1 of Solanum dulcamara. NCBI lineage: Eukaryota > Viridiplantae > Streptophyta > Magnoliopsida > Solanales > Solanaceae > Solanum > Solanum dulcamara. Next base: position 14,495,925 of record NC_077241.1, read on the forward strand.
TCAGTATTAAGACGTAATGGTGGTTTTCTAGTTTTAGATTTAGAAGAACTACCACCAAATTTAGTTTTTCTGATTAAAACATTAGCAATACTACCCAAAGTTAATTTTTTACCTTTTCTAGAAATATTTTTATCTCCGGAATCCATATTAAAATTTTATAAATATGCAAATTAAATATAATACAAAAATTAAACACAAACAAATTAATAAGTAGACTAGTGAAGACTAAATAAGTGAACTATTAAAATTTTACAAATATGCAAATTAAATATATTACGTAAATTAAACACAAACAAATAAATAAGTAAACTAATAAATACTAAATAGATGAAAATTGTAAGTTGGAACGAATGTACTGAACGTCTGCGTAAAAGCCGAAAATTGATGAACTTGAAGCTTGAACATGCTCCAAAATAATCCACCAAATTTTTTTAACTAATATAATTTAAGAACACTTAATAAAGTATTTGAGAAGTAATGAAACTTGAAAGAGTTGAGAGAGCAGAAAGTAGTGTGAAAAAATTGTAAAAGGGTGGGGGAGGGTTTATAATTAAAAAATAGGACCTAATTGTATTTTTTTAAAATTTTAGGATATTATAAAAAAATGGGAGATAGGGGTGTTTACGGGGCTGATGGGGTGATAGAGCCGTTGGGGTGGGCCCTCCCAATGGCTAACATAGAAAAAAAAAATTAAATTTTCTGGCTGAAAAACTTGAACCGGACAAATATATCAAAAAAAGTATGACGAAGGACAAATATAACCTTTTTCTTAAAGTACAAAGGTAAATATGACCTTTTTATGAAATAATAATATAAATTTAAGGGTATTTTTAATAGTTTTATAACATATGACTATTAATTATATTTATTTAAAAGTCAAACATTTCTTCCTTAACTATATGATCAAACACATGGAAAAACTTCGCCAAAAATCAGGTGCCAAAAATAGTTGACAACTATAGGCAAACGCTATCTATTTGGGGGACCAAATGCAAATAGCGAGCCATACTATTTTAATATTTTACCTCTCTTTTTCCACTTTAATTCTTTATGCTCCAAATCTTCATTTTTACTTCCCACTATTTTTATACATAAGAAGAATAGTATTATAATTAGACAATAGGATCCACATAATATAATTAGACAATACCTCAAATTCATGCTTTGCAGGGAACCTGCAACCCATCACAAACAAAAAAATTCTTCCCCAGTTAGCACAATTATTACCCACTTACCCTATAAATAAACGTGCAATGACAAATATGCAAATAGACTGTGTGCTCCTTAAGATTGATAATGGAGATAGGGTATCTGTTTTCTAAAATTTCACTTAGTTGATAGAAATACTTCATCAAGTGGGTCAATCAAAAAGAATTATGTCTAAAAACACAAATCAAAATGGACTCTTTGCTTAAAAATATGTGAATTATTTTTTACACCATTAACATTTGTCTTCTTCGAATATAAAATTAGAAACAAATATTCTCTGAGGTTCGCCCTAAAATGGGCAAACTACAATTTTTTATTTTTTTTATCAGCTTTTATACAATTTCACGTGAATAAAATCTCTGTGGAATTTTTCAGATCCTTGAAAGTCTAAATTTTAAATGTATGTCTAGTCTGATATAAAGTGAATGGGTTTTTCAACAATAAACAATTCTCTCAATTCATCTTTTATCTTCTTCTATTAATATACCAATATGAATTTTTTTATTTTATGAGTCACATAATCAACATTATTTATGTGAGGCTGTTTATTTCTTGACAAATGGACACTTGCTTGTTTTAAGCATAAAATTAAAAGGCAATGCTAAATTCAATATTAAAATGCTTGTCTAGGAAAAAATGATAATTGAATATGTATTCAACATCTACGATTACATAATGGTAAAAACGATTGGCAGTAGACAGAATTTTCATTATTACAATGTTCTAAAAAAAACCTTTGCTTTCACTATTTTTTTTATATCAAAGATCAAAATAGACTATGTTTCTATAATTTCAATTATCTGATTAAATATGCAATTGAAAAATATTAATAGTATGTGATCATATTATAGTTCTTGTTTATAATTTTATTCAATTATACTAAAATTATATATACTTTTAACGTTTATCAAAAGGAAAAAATGCTATATCAATTAGAGTTTAATTTAACTGTAAAAGTTCACACATATGATAGTATGCTTGAGTGGTTGTGTCACGCCCCAAGAGGGCACTCTACGCGTGGCCGGCACTCAAAATTCATTTCTGGCCTCCGAGAGAACCACTTGGTCTCATCACTCATTCATTCATCAGCGGAAGACTTAAGTGAAAAAAAAGAATACTTATGTGGGCTTGTCATCATCAACATCAAATGAAAGAAATAATCCTTAGAAGAAGTAGTTTCAAAGGAGAACTACTCCAATTACGTCATCAAACTTTGTCTATGAAGCCTCTAACACTATCAGACGATGTCAATGACATGTCTATGGCTACCTCAAAAGAAGCATATTACTCAACAATAATAAAAGGATAAAGAGTTCCTCTGAATACCAGAAGGACTCACCAAATAACTGTAAAGTAATGATCTTCAACTATGCGCCTGTTGAGGATCTCTAACACCTGTATCTACATCATAAAATGATGCAGGTCGAATGACGTCAGTACATAAAATGTAGAGTATGTAAAATGGCAGGAAAGTAAGGATAGATATCAAGAAACTCCTCTCAGGAAGACTCGGCTCAGAACTCAACATCATCTCAACATCAATATGTAATGCAAGTTTAAAAATGATAATAATCACAATGCTTACTCAGTTGGGAGTTTCTCTGACCGACAACCATCACTTATGAGCTAGTGATGATACAACGAAGCGATGTAGTTGCCACATCCATCCAACACCTTGCCAGGGTAAAAGACATCACCATCTTGGATCCAATCATCAAAGTCATCTTTTTGGGACTTAAGAGGTATAGCCTCCATCCTACGCTGGTTACGTAGTTCTGGAGTTTGAGTTAATTAAACTCTTACCCAACTCGATGCTCAATACTATTCCCAAAATATGTTTTCATATTAACATCATCATCTAGTCTTATTGGAAAAACATCAAACTCATCTTATTACCTCTTCATCAATCATTATACTTCAAAACATTATTTACATCTCATCAAAACATCTTGCTCAAATAATTATTTACTCAATTTCATTTAAACTCAATTCTTTTGCTCTTTCAAAACTCAATAAAATACATATATAGTATTAATTCAAATCACTCTTCTTGTCAATAAATATTAAAAGCCAACATCTTTACTCAAAACACGTGTAAAAATATTCATGAACATCAAATCAATTAGGGTTCATAAAAAAGTAGCCATGAACAATAATTCCAATAATATAATAGATAAATATAATAATAATCTCAATGCATAAATATATCTAACTCAATAGAAGAAGAATTAATTTATTTAGAATTCAAGATTTGGCTAAAACTCAACTATAACTCAATTACAATGAATTTAAATATTGGGCGCATGGACGAACTCAATCCAATGCTATGAATAGTCTTACATACTTGGAATTCGAAGCTTTACTCCGAATTGAAGAACTCAATGACCACTCTTGAACCCCTTGCCTTTTCTCCTCACCGGAGCGTTTTGTGTACTATCCGGAGTATAAGAATCACCGAAATAGTATTTCTACACTATTAAAAACTAAAACTATATTTGAGAATGAGTAAATAAGTGTATAGAGAGAAGAGTTTCTTGAGAAAGCTTGATGAATAAAATAAAGAAATAAGACGTGTATTTATAGGTGCGGAGGAGGGACCTAACAATAAATAAAAATAATTGCAAAGGATGATCTTTAAAATTCAATGGAAGATTGCGATCTCATGGATGATGTCAAATGGAGGACTATTGATGTCATGGGTGATGTCAAATGAATCTAGATCTTTCCATGGTTGGTGAGATGAACCTTCTTTTAACGGAATACCCTTTTTCGAAGTTGCGTTTGGACAAGATAACTTCCTAATTAGGATTTAGTATCTCATATGAATTGTATATCTAGAAGTATACTTTCATGTCATTTAAGAATCAACCGATTTGGAGCATCCTACCATGAGATATGATTTTTCTTCTACAAATACTTTATTTCATCACAACACCATGTCTTGCAAAAATTAATTTATTTGACCTAGGTATCCTCCAAATCTTAAGATATGGTATCATGAAAGTTGTAGGTAATGCCGTTGGGGTTATTTAAAAATTTAAATCACCTAATATGGACTATTCTATGAAAAAGTTATGCCCAAAATACAGAAACAATATCAATTTCGTCGAGAATTGAAACACAATGTACAATGTTTTAAGGGTGTTACCGGTTGTTTAAAAAAAGAGTACAAGATCAATAACATTTAAAACAAAATTTTGAGAAATTATAAATGAATATTTAGAAAAGTTTATTCCTTAATTATATAGCAAAATATGATGATTATATATTAAAAATAAAAAGTAAAAGACAATATAAAAAATTAATATCATTGTTATAGTTTTCTTGATCGCTAATTTTGGATATATTTTTTATTTTTTATTTTCTTTTTATTTCTAAGATAAGAAATTAAATTAGGAAAACTTTGGATTTTATTATTGCCTTTTTGGTTGTAATGCTTAAAACAAGCAAGTATCCACTTGTCAAAAAATAAAATAGCCTCACATAAATAGATTGGTTACGTGACTCATAAAATAAAATTTCTTAATAATAAAATTTCTTAATCAGTATAATGTATTTACAAATGCAATAAATATCAAAGAGGAAGTTTCAAATGAAAAATGCAATAAAAATAATTTTAAAAGAAATTAAAAGAAAGATATCCTGTTTGAAGAAACAAAAAGGTAGGAAGAGAGATTAGTTTTTTCGTTGTTAATATTACACTACTTTTCTTATTAATGATTATACTTTCTTTATTGATTTATTTTCTTTTACTTGGATTTCATGCACTGAGGATCTTTCGGAAAAAGTCTCTCTACCTCCACAAAATAATAACAAAGTCTGCGTACATTTTATCATCCACACGCCCCACATAGTGGGATTTTTCTAACATAATATGTTGCTAAGATCCTAGGATTACAATATATTCTTGGAACCAAATATATAATCTATTTATTATATAAATCATGGTTAGAAATTTATTTGATCAATTAAATCTTAGGTATTAAATTTAACAGAAATAGAGAAGAGTAGAATCCACATATTATAATTAGACAATGCCTCCAGTTTTGCAATGATTGTTGTCCTATTATAACATTCCTTTCTTATCTAGGCTTGAAATTTAGTGTTGTTTTCTAAACCTATGAAGTATATCAACCAACCTGATCACTTATCCATCACAAATTTCATTAGGTGAAGAAAAATTGGGCTCATAAATATTTATTAGTTATCTTTGGAGTTATGCATGCCATCCTTGCATATATATAGGCCATATTATTTTTTTCTGAATCATTCCAACTTTAAGCTCCCAATTATATTCATTCTACATTTCTCATATTATATATATATATATATATATATATATATATATATATATCCATGGATACTATTAAAATCAATTCAGATATAGCTGGTGGATCCACATATAGCGTATCTTGACAACTAAAATGAGACGAAGGAAGTAATTTTTTATTGATCACTGCATAACAATTCTTACATTATTATTCACCACATATATTATTCATACATTATACTATATGAAAACCCCTATTATTGTGGATATTAAGAATAATTGAGAAGACACAGAAAAAGAGAAGCGGGTATAACTTTTTTACAAGTATTAGCTACTCCCTCCCTCCAACAATACTTGTTCATTATTAACTTTGCACAATTCTTAAAAAACTATAAATAGAAGGGTAATTTTATCATATCACACTTTGAATATAATAAATACAATGTCTTGAAAAATGTAATACAAAAATGACTACTATTTAATTATAGGGCAAATGACACGAATTAACAAACATATATTAGTTAATTAATATACATAGCTATAGTTTAAGTTAATTCCCACACGCGGTAAATCTTTTTTAGTAATTAATATACATAGCTATAGTTATCCAAAGTTTGTATAATTAAGCTCTCAATTGTAAGAATTCAGAATTTCCTAATTAAATTCAGATCCGCCTTACCCGCCAAGCAGGTTTTCTCCAAATTGGTATACCTGGTCTTGTAGTCAGTCATTTGTATATGCTTATCCTACCATTTATATAATTATAATATTGATACATTTGATTTGTATAAGTTCTGAAAAATTACTAAAACGTATAAATATAAAATTTGTATGTACTTACCTTGTTTGTATATTGTCAGCGAATTATACAAACGGATTTGTATATTTACAACGAATTATATGAACGAATATGCGAATTATACAAACAATTGTTATATTTATAATTACGGAATGCATTACCTAAATTGTAGCTATTTCAGCCTATTAAGGCTTTTATAGTAGCTATTTGTGAAATTTTCACTTAATTATAAGAGTAAATTAGGAACTAAGTTAAAATTATCTCTTGATTTTATAAATTAAACAAGTATTATTGGACATTTATATTTAATATAGTGGACAAGTAAAGATGAACAGAGGGAGAGGGAGCATGTTTAACTAATTTTACAAGCCCTGATCAGTGGCCCAAAAGTGGTTATCCATGAACTTGGCTTGAATAAGCAAGAGAGAGATGAATCATATAAGAATTATGGAAAGTTTATGAATAATGAATTGATCTATAGATCATATGAGAAAACAACAATTTGCTTATGATCTAGATCTTTTAGAGTGTCTCTGTGTTACGTTTTAAATTATTATCAATGATTATTATAAGTATGTTTTTACGTAAATTACATTATTTCAAGTTGAATTATGAATGTCCATGCATGAAGCTATTTTCTATGATGAATTACATGAAGTATGATTATGAAGCTCAACGATTTCAAAGTATTCTATGATTCTCAATCAAATTGATTATGTATTCAAGTTTTACTCTAAATTCAAGTATGAATTATGATTACGAATTTTAATTATGATCAAATTATGATATTCATACAAGTTATGGAAAAGGTGACTTAGGGCCTTATGTTGGTGACCAAGGAACCTCATGATATGAATTATGCAAGTATGATATTGTAATATTGAAAGGCTAATACTCACATTGCAAGTATGTTATGAAAATGAGCTACTCTATGAATGTTAAACCTATGTACAAGTTTCATGATATATGTTAACTATGATTACTATGTTATGTTACGTTATGTATTCCATGGGATTTGACTTAGCACCAAGTGGACTTGAGGTGGGGGCCCTACCAAAAATCTTAGTAGCAGCCTCTGTCCTTTAAACTACGTGCCACCGTAGGTTTGCCTTAATGGCTTAACTAGTGGATCCACATATAGAGTATGTGCATGACCCGCCTAGCAGGGTAGAGTCTACTTTGGCAAGTAGATTCCCCTTTTTCCATTGTATGGGGAGACATCGGGATTCCATGTTATAGCTTGCATGGTCTTATTGCCGGTTATGGTTCTTATCCCACATATGTATATGCTCTTTATGTTATTTTATGACTTTCAACTATGTCCCTTAAATTCTTCGATCATTATGATTTTATCATGACTTTACTTATCCACTTTATGATGTACGTTCTTTGATCATAGTATCCGACGATTTACATTGCGTGTCATGCTCACATACTTATTACATTCAAACGTACTAACTCATATTTGTTGCCTACATTGATTGTAGGGGTTAAGGATCATATTCCCGCACGTGGCTAGAGCTTCCATCCGGCGAACATTTGGTGAGATCACATCTATCGAGGACTAGTTATGTGTTGGTTCTTTTAAAGACTTTTTACTTCATTCAAGATTTGAGGGCGAGCTAGAGACATGTCTTAGCCTCCTCCCTTCTCGTTTAGTAGAGGCATTAGTTGGACAAAATATGTAGAGTCTATGTAGTCAACATTACGATCTCTTTATGATTTATGTTTAGACTCTTTCTATGTTATTTCCACATTTACGTTACCTTATGTATGCTTAATGATATGACAAAAGGCTTGATTGGAGCCCTTTGGGGTTTCGATCGTCGTGTTACGACTAGGCCCTAGGTCAGAGCGTGACATATCTCTACTACTCTCCTCATCTACGCTATCGCTTTTGGTTCACTAGACTCAACATCATCACTAGTTTGGACACTATTGTCCTGGTAGTTATTATTATGAGCCATTGTTCCAAATTCCTACTGGGTTCTTCCACTACTATCTTTTTCTTTTTTAAAGCCTTCAAAACTTGTTCAGCCTTTTGTTTCTTATTTCTAGAAGGAGCGAGAATAGATCATTTGATGCTACCACCTCTAGTTTTAGCCATTTTATACTATATACAAGCATACAACCAAATAGAAAAACACAACTAAACAGAGTAAAACAGCCAATAAGAGTAAGATTATTGGCCACTGATCTATTAAAATAATCATAGTAATGTTCAAATAAAAACATCCAAATTAAGTACAGCTTTCAACAAAATCGATCATGCAATGACAGTAATCTCCAGAAACACCATCAAAATCGATTTTCATACAATAAAAATTTCAAAATCGAGTGGTATAAACATAAATATTCAAAAAAAAATTTGGGTATTACCCCAATCAAAATTCCATAATAGGAAATCAAAAAACTTGAAAAGAAACTATTTAAATCTAATTAAACTTACCTGAGAGAAAAATGGTGAGAGCTTTGAACTTGAGGATGAAGCTTTGAACTCCAGAAATCTTTTATTGGATCTTCAAAATATTTGTTGTATGAGAAAGGTGAGTTTATGGAGGTCGATAAGGAGGGGATGGTTTGGAAGATTAAAAGTCATTGGAGAAGAAAGAGGAAAAGCGAAGTGAATGAAATGACCCTGAAGGTCATTTTTGAAATTTTTATAAAATGGCCATTTTACCCTTTCCATTAATTGCCCTGAGTCATTTTTGATTGATACAGGATGTTGGTTTTAGAAAATCCTATAAAAAGTTGAGTCTTTGGAAATTTTGAGTTTTCATAAGCCTTAAGTATTAAAAAGTGGTATTTGAGGTCAATCAAAGCTACAGGTCTCGGAACGGAATTTTTTTAATTCCAGCAGCTTCGAAATATCAAAATTGGCTTAGGAGACTCTACAAAGTTAGTTTTGGAGTTGTAACAAAGATTTGAGGCCTTGAGTTGAGAATTTGAGGAACTTTAAGCCAAGGTTTGACTTTGGTCAACTTTTGGAGTTCCGATGCTCGGAATGGAATTCTGATGACTCCGTTAGATTTGGGGGATGGTTTTTGGTCTAGAAGAAGTGTTGGATAAATTTATAGAGGTCCCGAGCCCATTTTGGTATTTTGAAGGCCTAAGTTAGTTTAATTGCGACTTTTTGAGTTTTGGGTCAAGGAGACCTCAGATTCAAATTTTGATGGTTCCATCAGCTCCAGAATGGATAAATTAGCCTAGTAGCATTATTGTCATTACTATAGAGGTAATCGATACGAATATGGGGTCATTTGGCTCTTTTAACTTTGAAAGTTAGCATATGGTTGACTTTGGTCAATATTCTTGAAAAACAAGCTCGGATGAAAATTTTGACAGCGCGGTTAGTTCCGGAATATCAATTTTGGTCTAGAACAACCCTTCCGTTTCCTTTCGAGGCTTCCGATCTAATCTCGAGCCCCGTTGTGGAATGTTTCTTAAAATGACACTTGGTGTGGGACTCACTTTTTTAAATAACCTCGTATGGAAATTTTGAATACGCGATTGAGTTCGTAACATTGAATTTAGAGGGGTAGCATACCTATTTTATTTTTATCGAATTCCGAACGAATTCCGAGCACCCTATCGGAGATTTTGGATTTTCTAAAATCAGATTCTGCACCAGCTGGTGCAGTTTTTGTTTTTTGGAATATTTTCTCCAACTTTAAAACTCCATAAGTTGAGTTATAGAGCTTCAAATTGGGTGATTCAAAAGGAAAACCTGTGAGAATTTTCGAGGATAATGCATTGGAAGCTCGAAAACTGATTTGGAGCCTTCGATTCAGGTAAAATTCTTGATTTTATTTGCAGTAGTGTCTATTTTTGAATGATTTTTTGAAGAACTTTGAAAAGTTATTTCTTAGCCTATATAAACCCGATTTTGGTGATTCAAGGGTCTAAATTCAATAAACTTTCATGAGTAATCTCGTAGTGAACTCATAAATGCAAGGGAAATCTTCGTTTGAGGTAAAAATGCATGTTTAATCACTGATTTAGTTTTTTTTAGAGCTACTTTTTGTTGAGTTTAGCTGAATTAAAACTTGATCGTATGAACTCCAATTTGAATGATTTTTTAGGCTAGACTGTGTTTTTTTTTGCAAGGATCATCATAATATAATTTGTTTGGGTTGAAAGGGTCTTGTTGCTTCAAAATTCGTTGATCTTGATGCTATCATTTTTGGGTCTTTTAGTTGGAATTTATGAGTTTTGGTTGCATGCTCCTCCCGCGTAGTTTCCCACCCTGAATTATGTTATAAATCTGATTTGTGAGCTTGGTATAATGTTTAGAACCTATTTTAGGATCAAATTCAAAATTTTGGATGCGGGTCCCATATTTTTCGTTTTAAACTCCGAAATTGGCCCATTTCCAAAAATTATAAAATTAGTATCTAAATGATCATGTATCGATGTCGTGGTTCTATTTTTGATAGTGTGGCAGCGTTTCGAGGAAGTTCGGTATGAAAAAGGTGTAGCACAGTGATTTGGCGCTCGTGTGCTTAGCCTATAGGTAGGCTACAGTTTTCCTTTATTTAGATTGAGATGAAATGTGTGAAAGCATGTTGAAATAGTTGGAATTTGGGTTGGGTATTTTAATTGTATATCTTAGGTGTTAGAAATCATGGTTTAGGCTTTTTATCAAGTTGTTTGGGTATTTGGAAGCGTGAGTATCTTGTCGTTATTTGTTAGTATTGCAAGGAGAGTTGAATGAGCATGTTGTTGATATTGTAGAGTATGTTGGCCTTAGTATAGGATGTAAACTTGCTTTATATACTTCGACGTCGCTCCTGTAGACTTAGATCCTTGTAGAATGGTGTAATGGGCTAGTGCCTAGTAGTTGGCCTTAGTTAGGTGATATTGTTGCTCTTAATAACACTCTCATCCATAACTCGGTATAGTCATAACTTTTGAGATGTGTTGACAGTACTACAATTTGTGATCTTTTGGCTTCAGCTTCAGTTTAAGTTTTGAGGCATATGAGTTGACACATTGGGAAGGAGATTCTCGGTTCTGTTGTTGTCTAGTTGGAAAGGAGAATATTCGGTACCAGGGGATGAATTATCTGTGAGCATTTGGATACCAAGTTTTGGCCTCCGTTCTGAATTATCGGAGAGCATCTGAGTACCCAGCCAAGCTCTTATTTTCATATTTCTCATTCCTTACCTTAATTCTGAATCTATTTCTCGGAAGAAAATAAGTTTCTTGAAATTTTTCATCTAGTGGGTTCCCTTAACCAAGCCACTGCCTATGAGTCGCCGGCATTCTTCAATAAGCAAGATTTTACACGTGTAATACATGTTCCTTAGCCTCTACCGGCTTGCTAGTATGATGAGCATCCAAGTACCTAGTCTTGGCCTTGATCACATCGATGGGTTACGACGAGCATCCAAGTACCTAGTCCCAGCCTCGACGGTACTGCTGTATTATGGCAAGCGTTCGGGTACTTAGTCCCGGCTTTAGCCACTTTGAACATTCGAGCGATCATCTTGGTCCTAGTCCCGGCTTGACCCCAAGTCACCTCTTATTAGTTGACTTTTGGAGATTTTATGTTTGAAAATAATACAGTACTTCGATTCCTAACATCGCAAATTCTTGGTTCCTAGCCATGGTAATTGTAGCTATTTTGTGTACTCGGTAAACTTTTAGTGGTTCGTTCGGGTTTTTTTTTTAACTTACGCACGAGTGTCACTACTAGGCTTATGGGGGACCAATTAGGTATAGTTAGCTGTAACACTAGTAGATAGTACTCTTTTCAGTTTAGATGCTTATGTTGATTCCTATTTAGGCTTATTCCTTTTTTTCATATTGTTTTTACCTTTTCTTCTTAGTCAGTCTATGATGCCTATTGGGTACCTATTGTCTTGGTACTCATACTATACTCTGCATCTACTTTCATGATGTAAGACCGAGCACCAGCTACCATTACGAATAGATCGAGCCTATTACAGTCAGATTCAAAGACTAAGGTGAGCATTTGGCGTTTCTGGATCACTTTGGTCTCCTTCAGTATGGATGACCCATCTTTTGCTTTTTGAGACTAGCCATTTGTTGTATATATATGTCCGGTCCACTTTCTGGACTTATACTCATTTTTTTTATTTTGTAGCAGCTCTGTACTTGTGACTTCTAGATTCTAGAAGGGATCTTTAGTTGTTTATATCATGTTTTGGTGTAGTTCCGCTAATTCATTCTGCTTACTTTTATAATTCGTCACTCTTGTTTAGTTTACGCCCTCAAACCCATTACTTGACATTCCGAATTTACAGGTTGGCTTACCTACTGGTAGATTTTAGTAGGTGTCATTATGACCTAAGGAAAATCGGTTCGTGACAGTGAAGTGGGAAGTTCAAAACGTTTTAGTAGAAAGAAGTTTTCTAGAAGTTTATTTGAATCCCAAGGTTTATTATTAATACATAAAAATTGAGATTATAAATTAGTTTTATATTGAAATATATTTTAAGTAATGGTAAAATATATTTTTATGAACTTGTATTTTATCCCCAAGTTTTTGTAATATTTAAAGAAGCCCATAACCCCACAGCCGAGTTTGTAAAATATTAAATAGGCCATGACCCCACAACCCAAGTTTGTAAAATATTAAATAGGTCCATGACCCGACCACTTTTTCACCTTTTCTAACCCTAACCCTAAAAAATAAATCAGAAAGAAATTAATTGATTATTTCCTAAATTAAGTTTTGGATGTGTCCCCCAATCCATATTGTTGTTGTTGTTATGGACAACATAATATGTTGCTAAGATTGTAGGATTACAACATATTCTTGGAACCAAATCTATAATATATTTATTATATAAACCATGGTTAGAAATTTACTTTGATCAATTAAAATTTAACAGAAATAAAGAGGAGTAGAATCCACATATTATAATTAGAAAATACCCAATTTTGCAATGGTTGTTAGCCTATTACGACATTCCTTTCTTATCTAACACTACTAAAAAAACTATGAAAAACAATTCAAAAAAGCGACAAGACGGTCAAAGTCGACTGAAAAGCAACGCAATCACTTCCGTCGCTTTTTTGCTCGACGCTTTTAAAAATGCGATGGACTACATCGACCCTAATGCTTTTTAATTAAAAAAATATAAATAAAAAAACAACAGAATCCATTATTTTATTTTTAAATTTTAAATTTTTTTTCATAAAAGCGATAGATAAATGGTGTCGTCCGTCGCTTTTGTTCTTGGCATTCTAAAAACATTCCAGAAAAGCGACGGACACAGGGTTACTGTCCGTCGCTTTTCTGGAATATTTTTTACAGCAGAAACTGCTCACCTGCAATCAAAATTCAATTCACTTCATAGCAATTCAGCTCATTCTAATGAATCAAAATACATAATAACAAACATAATCAAACACTTAAAACGAATAAAGTCATAATTTAGAACAATTTAAAGTCTTTCAAAGTTAACAAAAAAAATTAAAATGTTCATAAACTAACATAGGGAACCTAAGGACTATTTGCTATGTATTCATCACTATCATCGGAGTAATCTAGAGTGGACCCTCTTCAATGACGGGGCGAAGGCTGACGGGCGAGGTTGAGCACTTGTTCTTTGATTTTCTCAACTTGTTCATTCATAATTTTTTGCTCCTCAATCCTTTTTGCCTGAAATTTTGTCAATGAGCGTGTAAGTTCTGTAATTTTCTGAGACATAACAGCTATCTGAACCCCGTGAATGGCCTCGTCTTGACGTGATGATCCAATACCTTCTAAACCTGATTGGAGTCATCGTACGTCATTCCTAGAGCTCATTCCATATATTCGGCTCTTGTGGCTCCCTCCAACCATTTCTTTTATTCAGATTTGAGTGGACTGTTCAGGCCTTAGCTGGACCGAATATCCTATCTCACGTACGTGTCGCTCATAATCTTGCTGCATATTAGAAAATAAAAGTTATAATCAATAATATATATATATATATATATATATATATATTAAAAATAAAAGTTAGAATCAAAATATATTATACCTTATGTTAAATAACTTACATAGGATCGTTCGGTCCTTTTCTCCACCCACTCATCCGGATCCGACGCATTAGTCTTTTTCTTCACATGAGTCTTTTTAAAAACTTTATGACGATAGGGAGTGCGTCCCAATTCTTTTTACTATAAATAAAATTATAATTAATGAAATAATATTTTGTCAAATAATTTATTTAAGAAAATGAATTAAACTTAAAATTTAGAAACCTTACAATCTCCCTCTGAATCGTACCAACACTATTTGCACTTGTGGTATGCAATGAGCCACTCTTTAAGCTAGCTCTAGATTTTTTCTCTTGATCGAACAAAGCCTTGAATTCTTCTGTATCCCAATATTGACGTAATTCTTCAAATAGATGAGACATCATCCAACTTAAATGTGCCCGATCATCCCTAGCTTTCTTTAGCCAGCTAGACAGTCTGGCACTCGCTTTTCTTTCAAAAGTGGTCGCAATGATCATATTGTACCTTGGCTCCCAGGTACATGAAGTCTGAAAAAAATGAATAACGTTAAATAATTAGTTAAGTAAAGTATAGTAAAAATATTAAACTTAACTCAAAAAATAGATTTAAGCATATATATACCTTGAATTCATTAAACATCGCCTGACGGATACTGTTTGAAATCTCCCTCCAAGAGTGATAGGGATCAATATATAGCCTTTTAACACTCTCCTGAAGAGCCTAGCATCCTCCTTTGAAGGATGCCACCTAAAGACACATAATAAACATGTAATTAGTTCATCAATAATTTATTAATGTAGCAAAAGTAAATAAATAAAACATTAAACTTATGAGGATCCATCAAGCTCAATCATGACTCTCTCAAGTCTGTCCCTCTACCCAGGAGCTAACCCAGGCACATCATGTGTTGCCTCTGGTCTAGCAGCAGAAAAATGTGAAGTTGATGTTGTAGGAATGTTAGTCTCAACACTAGAATCTCTAAGCCTCAGAATAGATATGTGAGGATATTGAAATTCGGGAGATGAAACTGTGGTAGATAGAGTAGACGAAGATACTACTCTCTGGGGTCGAGCAATAACCTCTATGGGTAGCTGGTAGGTATGATCATATAAAGTATATCCGACCTGTGAAGAAGAAGAAGTGTTGCATGTTCGGTGGAACTAACTATCGTAAACTAAAGGATTCATAGTCCCAAAAGGCACAACATGAATATGTGTAGGACTAGCTCAGCGCTACTGCATCTCTGGCATTTTGGGCAATAATAAAAGGATCATAATTTTTGTATTGTCTGGTGTGCTTAACTTCAATTATATTATGTTGTTAGTCCACCCTTGTGCCTCTGTGTGATGTGTCAAACCACTTACACCAAAATAATATTATCTTTTTTTAGGCCAACCTGAATATCTTGCTTCAATAATCTCTTGAATGACACCATAATATTCAACAGTTTGGCCATTACCGTCGACATCACCTTGAATGAACACACCACCATTATTGGTTTTCTTGTGCATAGAAACTTCTTCAGTTTGAAACTTAAAACCATTCACACAATATTTATTCATTGTATGAATTTGAGATTATGGACCAAGTGCGATCTCTCACTAATGGCGAATGTTCGACATTTGAGTATTCATCATAAATCTATAAATTAATTTCAAAATAATATAATTTACTATAAAATGAATACATTACACATATTGATTCAATATAAGCTTTCACACTTACATAATTCTTTAGCCATTTGAAAAAACTCGTATATATGGCTTTATTGCTCCGTGTGTCTACAAATGAGCTGATATTGATATGTACAATTTTATTAGTTAGTAACCACTTATTACTATATAATTTGGTAATATAATTTAATACTTACTTAAGATATGGCTAAATTTCTGGACAATTAAGCAGAATATGGGTCACAGCTGATTGTCTTTCCACAGTAGTGAAGCCTTGTCTTTCACGCCATTTAGATCCTCGACTGCTTTGATTAAAAATTGAAATTGGTGGAAACATCGGATCACTATCACCTTCATCATTGCGATTAGACTTATTTCTCCTACATGGAACTTTATCCCCAAAGTAATAGGAATAAAAGTCACCAATTTCTCTCGCAATATAAGCTTGAACTATTGATTTTTTAATCTTTCCTCTCTATTTAATTGTTTATTTGTAGTTTCCAATTTTTTTGAATGTATATATTAATATATTTTATACTAATAATTATAGTATATATAAGAAAAATAACTTAATTACTTATATAAGAAAAATATTGCCTCTCAAATGGATACATCCACCTTGTTTGAACTGGGCCTCCAAGGAGAGCTTCTTTTAGAAGATGAATCGGAAGATGCTCCATCATATCAAAAAAACCACATGGAAAGATTATGTCGTAGGAGATTATCCTTCCAATGCGGCAAATCCCAGAATATGCTTTGTTTGTTCCAATTATGTTCTGCACCATATTCAAAAAGTCTAGAAAGTGGAGTTTCTGTAACTTTAGGCAAATGGGAAACTCTCTCCCAAATTTGACGTCCTGTCAGTGATGGAGGTGGAGGGTCATTTTCAACCCTATTTTTTTTGAATGCATGTTTCATCTTTCTAAATGCATGGTCCATTGGCAAGAACTGACGATGACAATCAAATCATGAATTTTTTCTGCCATGCTTTAAGGTGAATGCCTTACTATTTTCCATGCAACGAGGACAAGTAAACTTTTCAGCAGTCATCCAACCAAACAACTTCCCCGTATGCAAAAAAATCATTAATAGTCCACATTAAAGAAACATGCATAATAAAATTCTGCTTAGTTGATATATCATAAGTCACTACGCCTTCAAACCACAACTGTTTAAGCTCATCTATCAATGGTTGTAGATAAACATCAATCAAACTTTTAGGATTATGAGGACCCGGAATAACATAGCTTAGAAAGATATACGGACTTGTCATGCATATTTCAGGAGGAAGATTGTATGGGATAAGAAATACAGGCCAGCAAGAATAAGGTGAGGCAGCATTAGAGAATGGTGTGAAGCCATCTGCACACAACCCCAATCATACATTTCTTGGTTCACTAGCAAAATTCGGATACATGTTATCAAAATGTTTTCATGATTCTCTATCAGATGGATGAGACAAGACACCTAGCGGCCTTCTATATTCACGATTCCATCTTATATGTGGGGCAGACCTCATCAATGCATACAACCTCTTTAATCTAGGAATAAGAGATAAATAATACATTGTCTTAATTGAGACCATCTTTCCAGCAGGAGTCCTCTTATAATGAGCTTGTCCACAAAACTTATAATTTTCTAATTCACTATCAGTCTTATAGAATAACATGCAGTCGTTAACACAATAATGAATTCTATCATACGACAATCCTAACTTGAAAACCAATCTTTTTGCCTAATAGAAGTTCTTAGGTATGTTAAACTCAGGATTAATCAGTTCGCCTAAAAGATCAACCATTGAGTCCATAGCCGCATGAGGAACACTTCAAATTGATTTAATATTCATTAACCAAACTGCAACCGATAAAGCAGAATGTGGACTCCCTTCACATAGTGAACGACTAGCCTCTTCTAATTGTTGATAGAAGCGTCTTGCTTCTTCATTAGGAGTTTCATCAAAATATTGTTCGAATTCCATCCCACCTTGAACCCCAAAAGCATCATTGACCATTTCAGGAACTCTATCATGTTGAAATGTATCATGTTGAGCTCTATCATGTAAAACCCTATCATGTTCAACCCTAAATTTGACCATGTGGTGCAAGCATATTATAGTCATCCACGGACAGCAAATTATAAAATATATTATTCAATCCATTTATTTCTCCATGATCAACCCATACAAAATATCTAGGCTTAAATCCATTACCATATAGATGAACCATAACTATATCTGGATAAAAATATTTCAAGCACCTACATTCATGACAAGGACACCTAACCAATTCATTTCTCTAAAAAATATCAAGTGTCATTGCATGATCGATAAAACTTCTTACACCATCAATAAACTTAGGTTCTAACCACCACCAACTTCATAATATATGTTATACATTCACAAACGATGATTCATCTACAAAATTGTATATATTCAAGCTTAATTAATTAATTCATAAAGATTACAATTCATCGAGATTTCTAAAGTTGACAACCTAATTAGTTCAAGTTCTAATTAATTCAAGTTCTAATTAATTCAAGTTATAATTAAGTTCACAACCTAATTAATTCAATTTATAATTAATTTAAGTTCTAATTAATTCAAATTCTAATTAATTCAAGTTATAATTGATTCAAATTAATTATAATTAAGTTCAAGTAATAATTAAGTTATAATTACAAGTTCTAATTCATAATTAAACACTCAAAAAGAATAAAGACATAATTTACAACATTTTAAATTTTTTCAAAGTTAACAACTTAAAGTTCATATATTATTCTACAATAATTCAACATTTCTAAAGTTCAATATTTCCAAAGTGCAAGTTGAATTTTTTTGGACAATTAATGTACAAACTAATTCCAACAACTAAATCAAATCAAAGCTAAGTGTCAACACTAGATGGACACAAATTGATCTTGCAAGAAAATTAATTTTGTCATCGATAGGATCAACTAGTGTTGTTACTTATCGGCCTATCCAACACATTATCACTAAAGCACACTCTAAAAATTCAAGCATATCCTAAAAAATTAAACAAACCCTAAGAAAAATGCAAGTGTTGTACATTGAATAAAAAAATCTAATATATACAATAATTAAAATTTTAGAGGAAAAAAATATATCGACTTTTTTCAATTAGGGCTAAGATGAAGGGGTTGGCGGCGTCGAATATTGGAATCTTTAATTAGATTGTACCCCTGCACTTCAATTTTTGTACAAAAATACTCAACCTTAATTAATTATTTCAGGTATGCTAAGTTCAAGTATCTAAAGTTGAGAATTTATACAAACCAAAATAATTTCCAGCTAATCAATAAAAAAACCTTAAAGTTCAAGTTCTAAAATCTAAGTTCAAGTTAAAAAATCTTAAAGTTCAACTTAAAAATCCTAAAGTTCAAGTTCTAAACTCAAGTTCAAAGTTCACAACTTAAAGTTTACATGCATATCCTACAAAAATTCAAAAATTCAAAAATTCTCAAGTTCACCTTTCCTAAAGTTCAAGTTAGTTTTTTTCTAAGTTAAACTACAAACTTTCAAATTTCAAGTATAATTAAAATTCAAGTATCTAAAGTTGAAAAATTATCCAAACCAAAAAAATTCCTAAGTACTTCAAAAATCATAAATTCAAGTTCTAAAATCTAAGTTCAAGTTAAAAAATCCTAAATTTCAACTTAAGCAATCCTAAATTCCAAGTTCAAAATTTAAGTTGAAAGTTCACAACTTAAAGTTCATATATCCTACAATAATTCAACATTTCTAAAAGTTTATGCTTAATTAATTCTTAAATACTACAATTTATGAAACCAAAGTTAATAACTTCATGAACAACATAAATAATTCACAATTTCTAAAGTTCACAACTTAAGTTCAAATAAATAAATGCTACCCAAAAAAAATTATAAGTTGAACTTAAAAAATCCAGCCTAAAGTTCAAGTTCTAAATTCAAGTTTAAAGTTCTAAATTCAATACAAGTTATGATTAAGTTCTAAGTTGTAATTAGAAGATCTAAATAAGTTCTAAGTTTCTAACTTATAATTGACTTCTATAATTACTTCTTAAATCTAACTTTTAACTTCAACGACACTTCCATTCAAACTAAAAAAATACCCAAATTTACAATCTAATTCAACTAAAACCCAAAAATCTTCATTCACTAATTCACAATTAAATATACAAACTAACAATGTTAATAACATTGTAACTTCAAAAAAAAACTTCAATTTCAACTAAAAAAAACCCAAATCACAAACTAATTCAAAATACTCCAATTCAAAGTATAACCCTAAAATCAAAACTATAAATTTTTGTTCACTAATTACAATCAATGTTACAAATTAGCTATGTTAACAACATATATTCAACAACATAAATAAAATAAACTAACTAACAATTCAAAATTTTCACCATTTACAAAAAAAATTAAACCCTAATAACTAAGTTTAACGAGGGAGAAAAAGAGAAGGGAGGCAGAGGGACGGACGGAGAACCTGAGATAGGGGGAGGGAAGACGGCCGCGGAGCACTGGCGGGCTGCAGTGGGGGTGGGGGTGGGCATCGGGGTTGGGGTATGGGGGAGGGGATCGAAGATATATATATATATATATATATATATATATATATATATATATATATATATATATATATATATATATATATAAAGAGAGATAGAGAGAGAGAGAGAGGAGAGAGATGAAAAGTGAGAAAAATAGAATAATCTGTGACTGATATTAAGTTGGGGGCAACAGACATGGTCGCAAAGTCCGTCACTCCATTTTAAAAAAATTGACCAAATTTTGACCAAAAAACGACGGACTAAGCGACACAGTTCGTCGCTATTTTTTTTAAAAAAGTAAAATTTATAAATAATCAAATAAAACTTTATAAAAAAATTAAAAATCGTAGGACCCCGTTGCTTCTTTAAAATTTAAAATAATTATTTTTAATAGGGGCGACGGATGGCGTCGCCGTTTATATTAAATAATTAATTATTAATTAAAAATATTTTGCGCGCACAAATTTGCCAAAAAAGCGACGGACATTGAGTCACTGTGCGTCGCTATTTTAAAATATAAAATAGAAAATAAATAAATACAAAATAAAAGCGACGGACGGTGTCCCATTATACGTCGCTTTTCTGTTGGTCGTTTTTTCACCCCTTTTTAGTAGTGTAATCTTGAAATCAAGTGTTGTTGTCTAAACCTATGAAGTAAATCAACCAACCTGATCACTCATCCATCACAAATTTCATTAGGTGAAGATAGAGTGGGCTCATAAACATTTATTAGTTATCTTTGGAGTTATGCATGCCAACCTTGCATATATAAAAAAGGGAAGGCCGGTGCACTTAAGCTCCCGCTATGCCCAGGGTCCGGAGAAGGGCCCGACCACAAGGGTCTGTTGTACGCTCCCAATTCAGTGGTCGGGCCATATTATTTTTTTCTGAATCATTCCAAGTTTAAGTTCCCAATTATATTCTACATTTCTCATATTATATATCCATGGATACTATTAAAATCAATTCAGAACTTGAACTTGATGTTCAATTCTCAGGCAATAATACAAGTACTCTTCTTGACCCTGAGGAGCTTAGAAGGCAAGTCCATATGATGGTTGATTTCCTAGCTGACTACTTTCACAATATCGAAAAGTATCCTGTTCGTAGTCAAGTTGAACCTGGTTATCTTAAGAAAACAATTACCAGATTCTGCGCCAAATCAACCTGAATCAATTGAGAAAATACTCCAAGATGTCCAAAAGGATATTTTTCCAGGGTTGACACATTGGCAAAGTCCAAATTTCTTTGCTTACTTCCCTTGTAGTTCAAGTACTGCTGGGATTGTAGGTGAATTGTTAAGTGCTGGTCTTAGTGTAGTTGGTTTTAGTTGGATAGCATCACCAGCTGCTACTGAGCTAGACAGCATTGTCATTGGGAAAATGATAAATCTTCCCAAGACATACCTTTCTCTGGTGGTCATGATGGCGGAGGTGTTACACAAGGTACGTATAGTAGTATTGTTGGAATTAAAATTACCACCTTTTGAAAATATTCTCTGATCTGTCCCAATTTATATGACTCAGAAGATAAATGATCGACCAATATTTAAGTTTACTATATATTTTACCAGGTACAACTTGTGAGGTTATATTGTGCACTATTGTTGCTGCAAAAGAGCGAATGTTAGAATAAGTTGGAAGAGAGAACATTGACAAGCTGGTAGTGTATGCATCTGATCAAACTCATTTTTCTTTGGAAAAGGCTGTCAAGATTTCTGGGATTAGACTTGAAAATTTTCGAGTTATTCCAACAACAAAGGATACTGAATTTGCTCTATGCCCAAAATCACTAGGTAGAACAATTCAAGAAGATATAAAAGATGGATTCATACCCTTATTTATGTGTGCAATTATTGGAACTACTTCAACAACTGTTGTTGATCCATTGAAGCCACTTTGTGAAATTGCTAAAGAATATGGAATTTGGGTACATGTCGATGCAGCCTATGCAGGAAGTGCATGCATTTGCCCGGAATTTCAACATTTTCTTGATGGTATTGAAAATGCAAATTCTTTCAGGTAATGCTATCATTATTATGTAATTAAAAAGTTATAATAATTTCAGTATTTTCTTGATGTTACGTACGTTGTTGAAATGTTACATTTTTTCAGCTTTAATGCTCACAAATGGTTATTCTCCAACTTGGATTGTTGTTGCCTTTGGGTGAAAGTTCCAAGTGCTCTTACAAATGCCTTGTCAACAAAGCCTGAATGCTTAAGAAACAAAGCCACTGACACTGAACAAGTGGTTGATTACAAAGACTGGCAACTTACTTTAAGTCGTAGGTTCAGAGCGTTAAAGTTATGGCTTGTGTTACGAATCTATGGGATTGACAATCTCAGAAATTTCATAAGAAGCCATGTCAAAATGGCTACAGATTTTGAACGACTTGTATCCATTGACGAAAGATTTGAAATTGTGGCCCCTAGAAATTTCTCTGTGGTGTGTTTTAGGGTTTCACCATTAGCATTGCAAAACAAGGTTAAAATTGTCGATGAAGACGAGGTGAACAAGTTCAACATGGAGCTTTTAGAGTCTATTAATGTAACGAACCATTAGCTCGTTTTGATTACTAGAGATTTTTATTTCATAAAAGACTCATCCTGTTAAAAAAAATTATGGGTAGTTTGGACTATTTGGTAGGTACAATTATTTAGTTGAAGGATAACTTTAGATATTTAATTTAGTTGGTGGGCTAAATTGATAATTTATTTAATACCCTATACCATTTGTTCCATGTTAGAGGATAAATAAACGCGGCTTCCATCGCTAACAGTGAAGGAAACTACCGCATCACAAGTAACAAAAGCTGCAAATCGATCAGGTAAGATTGAACCAAAGGTCATATTATTACTATTATTATATATAGTGTTTGAGTTGTGAAAGGGACATAATATTTACTGATCAATTGCAAAATGGCACCTGCTATATCACAATTTTGAGACTTTGGACAAAGCTTTCATGGACAAGTAATAATTAGGTAATGATTAGCATATGATTGAGAAGAGTATGGAATTGTTACATATAACATTCTGCAATGTATTTGCATATGCCCTGTCACGCCCCGAGAGGGTACCCTAGACGTGACCGGCACTCAGGAATCATTTCTGACTCCCAAGCGAACCACATAGCTTGATCACACATCCGTTCATTCATTCATTCAGCGGAAAGTTTAAAAATAAAGAATAATTTAGCGGGCAACTCAAATCACCCATCCAACTCAAAGAATAAAGGTCATGGGTCAACAGATCAACTAAAATATTTTTCAAAAAAATAGTTTGACAAGAATAATTCTAGGAAAGAAATACTCAATCGACCTATCACTATCTAGTCTATGAAGCCTCTATCACTACTATCTAATTGGTGCCAATGACATGTTCATAACTACTTTAAATAAAAATGGGAAGGGCTAACTCGATGCAAGATTACATAAGCGGTGTCCTCCGAATGTAGGGAAGGACTCACCAATACGCTGAGTGTGTATAGATCCTCAATGGTGCTCCTATTGACGATCTCTTAAACCTATCTCTGCATCATGAAATGATGCAGGTCCAAATTGACGTCAGTACGTGGAATGTACGAGTATGTAATATGACAGAATGAAACATACCTCAAAGAAGAATAACATCGGTCCAAATATCTCAATCCAGAAAGATAAGAGAGACTCAAATAAGGCGTCATAAGTCTAAAGTAAGAATACATTCTTTTTTGACAAAGACCAATCATATACCATATAGTCCAATCCAATCATACATAATACAGTTCAATCAAATCATATATCATCTGATTCAATCCAACCGTATACAATTGGTTCAATCCGGTCATATACGGTCCGACCCAATCATATATACTTCCATTCAACCCAATCAACATATCATCTAACCCAATCCACTCCAATCATACACTATTCAATTACAATTCATCTAATCTAATCTGATCATATACAATTAACTCAACAATCACCTCAAAGGACTCAACTTAATAAATATGCAAATTAAATTATTCAATGTTTTACAATTCAACTCAATCCTCTACAATCACAATCAAACCAGTCATATCAAGCACAATCTATTCAATTGGGAGTTTCTCTAACCGACAACCATCACCATATGAGCGAGTAATAGTACAACAAGCCGACGATGTTGCCGCGTCCGTTCATACCTTGCCAAGGTATGAACGAATCAACCAATCATGGATCCAATCCAACCAAGTCCTATAATGTCAGGACAATAAAATGGGAAACATCCGACTTTAACGGTTCAATCCCCTCCTACATTTGGCGACGTAGTTTATTGGTTCGAGTATGGACTATACTCTTACCCAATTCGGTGCTCGATACTCCTCCCAAGACTCAATATGCTCATATCTATCAAGTGAGTAAAATACTCAAAATACTTATTTAGTCTCATTGGACTCTTTCAAATCAACTCATTTAGACTCATTGGACTCTTTTCAAATCGACTCATCTCGAATCATCAATCTCTTCTCTTTAAAATTTATAAAATCTCAACTCAATCTCAAAAATCGACATTTTAAAGTAAAAATACTCAAATCACTTATACTCAAAATACTCGTGTTCAAAAATAATTAAAAGACTTCTCAAACTCAACTCATGCTTAAACTCTTTTTAAATCATAGATGAAAATAATTACTCTTTAAACTCAGAATAGTGTATAAAAAGTTTATGCAAAAAAATATTTCCAAAATCATTTATTTTCAAAATGTTCATAAGACTCCAACCACATCAAATTAGGTAAATCACATATCACATAATCACATTAGACTCCAATCCATTTCATTACACAACCTACTCATCAACATAATCTCTTCATCAATCATTCTACATATATTAAATAATCACCATTCACACCATCATCAAAACATCAATCATTCACATCATCACTCACACTATCATTAAAACATCATTATAAATTATTATCATCACCTCATTGTCAAATATCATCATCACATCAATATCAAACGTCTACTCCACAAATCTTCATTTTAGTCCTATGTCCAATTTATAGAAGCAAAAGAACATTCTTAACTATCCAATTTATTCTTTTCATTCCAATCAATACATATAAACACAAAACCATTCATCTCGACCTCAAGACAATTATGACAAAGAAATCTCATCTTGGGTTCATGTGAATAAAACATGAATCCATACTCCTAACAAAACTCAACTCAAGAATACCGTCAATACCTATAAATCTATATACAAAATACATTTGTAGTCAATTATATGAAAGTTGACTATTTAAGAATCAAGTCATGAAATCATCCATCTATTTCTAGTATATAAAGATATCCTAGGGTTTAGGAAAAATTTCAAGAAAACCTTCCTAGAAGGTTCAAATCTTTCACAACTCCTATTCAACACACACATGGGCATATGAAAGAACTCAATCCATATTTTAGGTTAGCCTTACATACCTTGTGAATACTTTGAAGAAACCTTGATGTTAGGCCTTTAATGGGAGGCTTGAATCCTTGAAACTCTTGAAGGCTCCCTTTGTTGGAGATGGATTTGGAGAAGAAGATGAAGAAGAAGAGAGAGAAATCTCTAGGGCTTTTTAGAGAGAGAGAGAGGACTGAAAAATGGTCCAAAAACTTCCAAGGATGGTGTATATATAATTAGGAAAAAGTCCAAGTTGCCCCTCTTCAAAAATTTGGAAAACTGGGCAAAAATCTTGCTGGCGCTATAGTGGTGCGATACGCCACTGCAGCGCCAAGCCAAAATAGGCTTAAAACCCTGTACATCTAATAGTGGTGCGTTGCGCCAAGGACCAAACTACTGAGGCCATGTTCTGGCGCTAAAGTGGCACCGGGCGCCACTGGAGCGCCAAGCCTAAATTTCGCTCAGGCCTGAAATTCCTGCAGTACTAGTCTGTAGTAAAATGGCCATAACTTTTGACTCCGAACTCCAAAAATTGCAATCTTGGTGGCGTTGTAAATAAGACTCAAAGACCTTTAATTTGGTAGGTCGTGGTTCACCCAGTTCATTATATTCTAGGAGGTATGGTCGTTTGAAGTTTACCCTTATACTAAATCATCCGAAAACTTAATCGATTGGAGTTCTTTTGTAACGACCCTTTAGGTCGTTTTGTATATTATGGCTTTTTATTTCATAAAAGACTCACCCCGTAAATTTTTAATGGGTACTTTGGACTAATTAATAACCGTGTTTATTTAGTTAAGGGGTAAATTTAGATAACCTATTTAATTAATGGGATAAAGTGATAATTTATTTAATGCTCTATACCAATTATTAAAATAAAATAATAGGGTTTATGAATTGTAGTACATAAAAAAATTAGAAAAGAAAAGAAAAAGGAAAACGGAACTCTGCGGCGTGGCCAGAGAACTTTTTTTTGTGTGCTTCAGGTAAGAATTCGTGTAATTCTTTTTATATATATATATATGGTCTGATTTTTAGTATAGCATGGTGAGAAGAGTGGGGAAAATTTAGTGACAATATATAATGTCATCTTGACATTGAACAGAAAGAAGCAAAAAGGATTATTATTTTTGAATTTGAAAGCTGCTGTACACGTGAACTTCAATGTGTCCATTTTTGTTTTTAAGGGACAATTATATATGATAAATTTTATGAGTAGGTAATGAATATAATTGATATAAGGATATAGGGAGTAGGATTTTGAGGTTATTGGATTGTGGTTTTTGTGAGAGGATCGTAATTTAGCTTATATTCTTATTATTGTCACATTATGATTTAAGTTTTGGTATATTGAGATAGATAATTAAATAATAGGTGCGGGTCTAGGCTAAACATATAGTAATATGGGTGTCTACAAACTCATGTACTTATGAATATTATATATTTGATAGATTGAAAACATTTTGAGGCATTGAGGAAAGCAAAAGCATTGGAGAATTAGCTTGCTTGATTTCGGTTCTTCGATTGAGGTAGGTTATGGTTTTATTCTACATCACAGATAGACTGTTAATAGTGATTGATATTCATGGAGTAATATATGTGAAGTTTACTATGCATTTAATTGTTGTGGTTTGGATGGTTGATATGTTATTGTTATTGGTCTAAAATCCCGAGGCCATGAAATCCATAATCTTGGACTTGCCCTATCAAAAATGATGCCTTGAATAAAGAAGGTTTGATAAAATATTGTTAATGAAGTGGAATGTAATCATGAAGAATGATAAATTAAATATATTTAGATCGGGTGTCACGTTCCGACACGATATATTTGGATCGGGTGTCACGTTCCGACACGATATATTTGGATCGGGTGTCATATTCCGACATGATATATTTGGATCGGGTGTCACGTTTCGGCATGGTAATATTAAAGGAAAATAAATTAACATGACTTAATACTACCCAATCTCCAATAACTCATTATCCAAAAGAGTGTGATGTGAAGGCTTGAGTCCTCAGATGTGATCTTGATATTGTTGATTGGTTATGAAATTGTTCATTGTGTTGTCACTTGATCTTGTTGGTTGCCACCTGTTAAGTGCTATGGTTGATTTCCCGCTATTATTTATTGCATATTGATTCCTATTTTGAGTCGACCGATGATACCTACTCAGTACATGTTGCCCTGTACTGACCCCTACGTATATCTTTCTTTGTTTTATTTTGTGGAGTGCATCGAGTCTTTCATCGGCTTCGACTCGACCTCAGCTCTAGTCAGTCTCCAATTCAGAGGATTTTAGGGTGAGCTATCCTTCTAGCTCGTAATGGAATTTCTCGGTTATGGCATGGTGTCTTTAGTTTTCAGACACATTTTGTTATTTATTTATTCTGGTATTTGATATTTCCAGACTTAGATTTAAAATTTAGATGTCCTTAATGTGATGACTTTCAGATTTTGGGGAACGATATGTAGTAAACTCTTGTGGATTGTTAATTCTTACTTTATAAGTTTGAGCTTCCACATTGTTGTTATACTTTATAAGTTGGAGTTCACATCGTTGGTTCTCCCACATAGAAGGTTAAGTGTGGGTGTCATTCATGACCCATTTTGGGTCATGACAAACTTGGTATAAGAGCTTTAGGTTCATTGATCTCATCACACAAGGACAGGTCTAGTAGAGTCTTGCGGAACGGTACAGGGACGCCTTTACTTTTCTTCAAGAGGCTACAGGACTTTAGGAAAACTCCATTCTTTCTTTTTTTCATGCTATTACTTGAATCCAATTGGTATCTAGGTGATACAAATTGGTATCTGACCTTCTTCACTTTACTTTCGCAGATGGTTAGAACTAGAGCAACAAGAGCACCTGAGCCAGCCGTTGGGGCTGTAGGCAGAGGAAGAGTAGCAACGAGAGGCCGTGGTAGAGGTCGCGGAAGAAAGCCCACCAAAGGCAGGGTCCAAACAGCTGGGCCAGCTAGGGAAAGAGCAACGACCCCTCAACTGGCTGAAGAGGTAGTTAGAGATGATGTTGAGGTGGAGGAGGAGCAGGTTCATGAGAGGGAAGCACCACCCCAGCCTACTCCAGAGATGATCCACCAGGTTCTCACCTATCTTAGTGGGTTATCCGATCAGGGACAAGCTCCCCTAGCACCTCATATTCCAGGAGTTCAGCATGCATCTATTATGGCTCCCCGCATGACTGCGTCCTTGGGGACAAGCATGTTTCCTAAATTGACTACAGGGCCGGTAATGACAAGTGACCAACATGATCTCTTTGTTAAGTTCTTGAAATTGAAACCCCCAGTCTTCAGGGGTACTGAATCTGAGGATGCCTATGATTTCCTTGTTGATTGTCATGAGCTGCTTCATAAAATGGATATAATAGAGCAATTTGGTGTTGAGTTTGTGACATACCAGTTTCAAGGAGATGCCAAAATGTGGTGGCGGTCTCACGTAGAGTACCGACCAGCAGAGGCACCACCTATGACCTGGGTAACCTTTTCTGACTGTTTTATGGAGAAGTATATTCCCCGGACCTTGAGGGACAGGAGAAGAGATGAGTTCCTGAATATAGAGCAGGGGAGGATGTCTGTTGCCGCTTATGAGGCCAAGTTTCGTGCCTTAGCCAGATATGCTACTCAACTTTGCTTTAGTCCAGAGGAGCGAATTCGCCGCTTTGTGAAGGGATTGAGGTCAGATTTGCGAATTCCAGCTTTACAGGTTGCTGCTTCAGCAAAATCCTTTCAGGAAGTGGTTGATTTTGTGATAGAGGTAGGGGGGTGAAGCCAGATAACTTCACTAAAGAGACAACATTTAAGAAGCTTCGTAAAAGAGGTGAGTTTAGTGGTTCTTACTCCAGAGGGCAAAGTTCTGGAGATTATTCGACCCGTCCTATTCAGTCTTCATTGCAGGTTTCAGATGGAGGTCCGTTAAAGACTAGTCAGCCTTTTTCTAACTTTGGGGGTTATCTTCAGTCTTCTTCGTCTTCACAAAGACCCACTCTTGACCCTAAGACTTGTTACAGATGTGGTAAGCCTGGACATATCATAAAATATTGTCCAAGGCAGAGTCAGGCTTGGCATGATCAGGGTTATAGAGTCCAGTAGTTAGAGGTGGAGGCAATGGTTATGGTAGGGGCTGTCATTCTGGAGGACGTGCTGGCCAAGGTCGTGGTGGTCGCCAGTCCGTCCGGGGTGGCGGGTAGGTTGGAACTACTGGAGTACAGCCCGGCAAGGGAAATAGTCAGACAGGTGACAGAACCCATTATTATGCTTTCCCTGGGAGGTCAGAGGCAGAGGCATCCAATGCTGTTATCATAGGTACTCTTCTGGTCTACGATAGCTTGGCTTTCGTATTGTTTGATCCTGGATCCACATTTTCTTATGTATCTTCCGTATTTGCTGATGGACTTGATTTACATTGTGACTTACTTGACATGCCTATTCGTGTTTCTACACCTGTTGGTGAGTCTGTGCTAGTTGAGAAAGTGTATAGGTCTTATCTTGTGACTTTTGTGGGGAGCAGAACTTATGTAGATTTGATTATTCTAGAGATGGTTGACTTTGATGTAATCTTGGGTATGACTTGGCTCTCTCCAAATTTTGCTATCTTAGATTGCAATGCTAAGACTGTGACCTTAGTCAAGCCTGGGATGGATCAGTTGGTGTGGGAGGGTGACTATATTCCCACCCCAATTCAGATTATCTCTTTTCTTCGTGCTAAGAGGTTGGTGAGTAAGGGTTGTTTAGCCTTTCTAGCACATCTTATGGATGATAATTCTGAAGTACCGACGATTGAGTCTATCTCTATAGTTCGTGAGTTTATGGATGTTTTCCCCGCAGACTTACCTGGTATGCCACCTGATAGAGATATAGATTTTTGTATCGACTTAGAGCCCGACACTCGCCCTATTTCCATTCCAACTTATAGAATGGCCTCGGCTGAGTTGAGGGAGTTGAAAGCCCAACTTCAAGAGTTATTGGGTAAAGGTTTCATTAGACCGAGTGCCTCTCCTTGGGGTACTCCAGTCTTATTTGTGAAGAAGAAGGATGGTAGCCTTCGTATGTGCATAGACTACAGGCAGCTGAACAAGGTGACTATT
The DNA here is from genome assembly GCF_947179165.1 of Solanum dulcamara. NCBI lineage: Eukaryota > Viridiplantae > Streptophyta > Magnoliopsida > Solanales > Solanaceae > Solanum > Solanum dulcamara. Next base: position 14,526,915 of record NC_077241.1, read on the forward strand.
AAAAATAGGTATCCCCTCCCTCGTATTGATGACTTATTCGATCAGTTGGAGGGTGCTTGTGTTTTCTCAAAAATTGATTTGAGGTCTGGTTACCATCAACTGAAAATACTGGCGACAGATATACCAAAGACGGCTTTTCGAACTAGGTATGGTCACTATGAATTCTTAGTAATGTCTTTTGGGCTTACAAATGCCTGTTGCTTTTATGAGTCTGATGAATGGAGTCCTTAAGCCATATTTGGATCTCTTTGTTATTGTCTTTATTGATGATATATTGATCTACTCAAAGATCAAAGAAGAACATGAAGAGCATTTGAGGACTGTTCTAGGATTGTTAAGGGAGAAAAGGCTATATGCCAAATTCTCCAAGTGTGAGTTCTGGCTTGATTCAGTGTCTTTCTTAGGGCACGTGGTTTCAAAAGATGGAGTGATGGTGGATCCCCAGAAGATTGAAGCAGTGAAGAGTTGGGCAAGGCCCACTAATGTCTTAGAGGTAAGGAGCTTTATTGGTTTGGCTAGCTACTACCACCGGTTCGTCAAGGGATTTGCTTCTATTACTTCCCAACTGACTAATCTGACCAAGCAGAAAGTTCCATTTGTGTGGTCGGATGATTGTGAAGAGAGTTTTCTGAAACTCAAGACCTTATTGACTACTGCACCGATTCTTGCCCTGGCAGTAGAAGGTAAGAATTTCATTGTTTATTGTGATGCATCATATTCTGGTTTAGGTGCAGTGCTAATGCAAGAAAAGAAGGTATTTTCCTATGCTTCAAGGCAATTAAAGGTGCATGAGCGTAATTACCCCACTCATGATTTGGAGTTAGCTGCGGTTGTATTTGCATTAAAATAGTGGAGACATTATCTATATGGGGTGAAGTGTGAAGTGTATACAGATCATCGCAGCTTACAATATGTGTTCACTCAAAGAGACTTGAATTTGAGGCAAAGGAGGTGGATGGAATTGTTAAAGGACTATGATATCACTATTCTTTATCACCCCGGAAAAGCTAATGTAGTGGCCGATGCCTTGAGCAGAAAAGCAGGGAGTATGGCAAGTTTAGCTCATTTGCAGGTTTCCCAACGCCCATTGGCTAAAGAGGTTCAAACTCTGGCTAATGACTTTATGAGGCTAGAAGTAATGGAGAAAGGAGGATTTTTGGCCTGTGTGGAGGCAAAATCTTCTTTCCTTGACAAGATTAAAGAAAAGCAGTTTGATGATGAGAAGCTGAGCCGGGTTCGTGATATGGTCTTGCAGGGAGAGGCCAAAGAGGTTGTGATCGATGAGGAAGGCGTCTTGAGGATTAAAGGGCGGGTATGTGTGCCCCGTATTGATACTTTGATCCAAACTATTCTTGTAGAGGCTCATAGTTTGAGGTACTCTATACATCCTGGTGCAACCAAGATGTATCGCGATCTGAGACAGCATTATTGGTGGAGCAGAATGAAGCGTGACATTGCTGATTTTGTTGCCCATTGTCCAAATTGTCAGCAAGTAAAATATGAACACCAAAGGCCTGGAGGGACACTTCAAAGAATGCCCATTCCTGAATGGAAGTGGGAAAGGATTGCAATGGATTTTGTGGTCGGCCTTCCAAAGACATTGGGTAAGTTTGATTCGATATGGGTGATTGTTGATAGGTTAACTAAGTCTGCTCACTTCGTTCCAGTCAAGGTGACTTATGATGCCGAGAAGTTAGCCAAACTCTATATTTGCGAGATTGTTCGATTACATGGAGTTCCGGTTTCTATCATATCAGATAGAGGTACGCAATTCACTTCTAACTTTTGGAGAACCTTGCATGCCGAGTTAGGTACTAGATTGGATCTTAGTACTGCATTTCACCCTCTGATCGATGGGCAGTCTGAGAGGACAATTCAAGTGCTAGAGGATATGCTTCGAGCATGCGTGATAGATTTTGGTGGTCATTGGGATCAGTATCTACCCCTGGCAGAGTTTTCATATAATAATAGCTATCACTCGAGTATTGATATGGCTCCGTTTGAGGCATTGTATGGGAGGAGATGTAGGTCTTCTATTGGTTGGTTTGACGCGTTTGAGGTAAGACCTTGGGGAACTGATCTTTTGAGGGAATCACTAGAGAAGGTGAAATTTATTCAGGAGAAGCTTCTAGCAGCTCAGAGCAGGCAGAAGGAGTATGCAGACCGAAAGGTCAGGGACATGGAGTTTATGGAAGGAGAGCAAGTATTGTTGAAGGTTTCACCCGTGAAGGGTGTGGTGAGATTCGGTAAGCGAGGTAAGCTCAGTCCGAGGTATATTGGGCCGTTTGAAGTTCTTAAGCGTGTTGGAGAGGTGGCCTATGAATTGTCTATACCTCCAGGTTTATCTGGAGTGCACCCAGTGTTTCATGTGTCTATGCTAAAGAAATATCATGGAGATGGGAACTATATTATTCACTAGGATTCGGTCTTGCTTGATGAGAATTTGTCTTATGAGGAGGAGCCTGTAGCTATTCTTGATAGGGAGGTCCGCAAGTTGAGGTCAAGAGAGATTGCATCTGTGAAGGTTCAATGGAAGAATCGTCCGGTTGAGGAGTCCACTTGAGAGATTGAGGCTGACATGCGTGAAAAATATCCATATTTGTTCGTCGAGTCAGGTACCATTTTCTATCCTCACTCTTCTTTTGACCATTCAAGGATGAACGGTAGGTAAATTGGTATCTGTTGTAACGACCCTTTAGGTCGTTTTGTATATTATGGTTTTTTATTTCATAAAAGACTCACCCCGTAAATTTTTAATGGGTACTTTGGACTAATTAATAGCTGTGCTTATTTAGTTAAGGGGTAAATTTAGATAACCTATTTAATTAATGGGCTAAAGTGATAATTTATTTAATGCTCTATACCAATTATTAAAATAAAATAATAGGGTTTATGAATTGTAGTACATAAAAAAATTAGAAAAGAAAAGAAAAAGGAAAACGGAACTCTGCGGCGTGGCCAGAGAACTTTTGTTTTGTGTGCTTCAGGTAAGAATTCGTGTAATTCTTTTTATATATATATATATATATATATATATATATATATATATATATATATATATATATATGGTCTGATTGTTAGTATAGCATGGTGAGAAGAGTGGGGAAAATTTAGTGACAATATATAATGCCATCTTGACATTGAACAGAAAGAAGCAAAAAGGATTATTATTTTTGAATTTGAAAGTTGTTATACACGTGAACTTCAATGTGTCCATTTTTGTTTTTAAGGGACAATTATATATGACAAATTTTATGAGTAGGTAATGAATATAATTGATATAAGGATATAGGGAGTAGGATTTTGAGGTTATTGGATTGTGGTTTTTGTGAGAGGATCGTAATTTAGCTTATATTCTTATTATTGTCACATTATGATTTAAGTTTTGGTATATTGAGATAGATAATTAAATAATAGGTGCGGGTCTAGGCTAAACATATAGTAATATGGGTGTCTACAGACTCATGTACTTATGAATATTATATATTTGATTGATTGAAAACATTTTGAGGCATTGAGGAAAGCAAAAGCATTGGAGAATTAGCTTGCTTGATTTCGGTTCTTCGATTGAGGTAGGTTATGGTTTTATTCTACATCACAGATAGACTCTTAATACTGATTGATATTCATGGAGTAATATATGTGAAGTTTACTATGCATTTAATTGTTGTGGTTTGGATGGTTGATATGTTATTGTTATTGGTCTAAAATCCCGAGGCCATGAAATCCATAATCTTGGACTTGCCCTATCAAAAATGATGCCTTGAATAAAGAAGGTTTGATAAAATATTGTTAATGAAGTGGAATGTAATCATGAAGAATGATAAATTAAATATATTTAGATCGGGTGTCACATTCCGACACGATATATTTGGATCGGGTGTCACGTTCCGACACGATATATTTGGATCGGGTGTCATATTCCGACATGATATATTTGGATCGGGTGTCACGTTCCAACATGGTATATTTGGATCGGGTGTCACGTTCCGGCACGGTAATATTAAAGGAAAATAAATTAACATGACTTAATACTACCCAATCTCCAATAACTCATTATCCAAAAGAGTGTGATGTGAAGGCTTGAGTCCTCAGATGTGATCTTGATATTGTTGATTGGTTATGAAATTGTTCATTGTGTTGTCACTTGATCTTGTTGGTTGCCACCTATTAAGTGCTATGGTTGATTTCCCGCTATTATTTATTGCATATTGATTCCTATTTTGAGTCGGCCGATGATACCTACTCAGTACATGTTGCCCTGTACTGACCCCTACGTATATCTTTCTTTGTTTTATTTTGTGGAGTGCAGCGAGTCTTCCATCGGCTTCGACTCGACCTCAGCTCTAGTCAGTCTCCAATTCAGAGGATTTTAGGGTGAGCTATCCTTCTAGCTCGTGATGGAATTTCTCGGTTATGGCATGGTGTCTTTAGTTTTCGGACACATTTTGTTATTTGTTTATTCTAGTGTTTGATATTTCCAGACTTAGATTTAAAATTTAGATGTCCTTAATGTGTGACTTTCAGATTTTGGGGAACGATATGTAGTAAACTCTTGTGGATTGTTAATTCTTACTTTATAAGTTTGAGCTTCCGCGTTGTTGTTATACTTTATAAGTTGGAGTTCACATCGTTGGTTCTCCCACATAGAAGGTTAAGTGTGGGTGTCATTCATGACCCATTTTGGGTTGTGACATCTTTGGACTCGACTTGGTGTTAGAGATCCCTTATGACCCCTAAACACATCTAACACACTTCAAATACTTAGTAATTAATACTAAATCATGTGTATATACTCCACAATACTCGAGTTCGATCCTACACGTACATAAGAGGGTTTAAATCTTAGGGAAAATATTTGGGGGGTGTTACATGCCCGCCACTGTTTCGCCTTTAATTATTCTTATTATTACATTATAATTCATGTTTGATATATTGAGATAGATAATTAAATATTAGGTGTATTGTATTATATAAATATCATTAAATTTATAATATTGGAGGAATTGAGACTTAAGCCATGCTTAAGAATTAGGAATATGAGACTTGAGATATTAGTTAGTATCAAAATTTAGGAATTTGATTATAGCTTTGGATAGGTTATTGAGTCTAGGCTAGATATATAGTGATATGAGTGTTTATGGACTCGTGTACTTATGAATATTATATATTTGATAGATTGAAAACGTTTTGAGGCATCGAAGAAAGGAAAGACATTAGTGAATTAGCTTGCTTGGATTCGATTCTTCGGTTGAGGTAGATTATGATTTTATTCTATATCATAGATAGGCTCTTAATAGTGATTGATAAGCATTGAGTAATGTGTGAAATTCACTATGCATTTAATTATTGTAGTTTGGATGGTTGATATGTTGTTGTGATTGGTCTAAAATTTTGAGATCGTGAAATCCATAATCTTGAACTTTCCCTGTCAAAAATGGTGCCTGAATAAAGAAGGCTAGATAAAATATTGTTAATGAAGTAGAATATAATAATAAAGAATGATAAATTAATTATATTTGGATCGAGTGTCACATTCTGACACAGTATATTTGGATCGGGTGTCACGTTCTGACACGGTACATTGGATCGGGTGTCACGTGCCGACAGATATTATTGGATCGGGTGTCACATTCTGACACGGTATGACTTAATACTACCTAATCTCAAATAACTCATTTCCCAAAAGAGCATGATGTGGAGACCTAAGTACTCATGTGTGATCTTAATATTGTTGATTGGTTATGTAACTGTTCATTGTATTGCAACTTGATCTTGATCTTGTTGGTTATCACCTGTTAAGTGCTATGGTTGATTTCCCGCTATTATTT